>NC_088105.1:24446618-24726618 GCF_036370855.1 Dromaius novaehollandiae | reverse complement strand
AACAGAGTCGGGAAAGGTTGCTGACATTTTGCGTGTTTAGTTTCTTTCTGTTTTCCCCTTGCACACAGAAAAGCAGTTCTGACTGCAACTATTTATAATAAATCCCATTTTTAAAGGAAAATAATTTTACAAATGCCCGTTTACATCAGAAATACTGTTATCGTAAACATGGAACATACTGTGTACAGCCAGTCAGTCTGACTTATAGCAGCTCAGCTCGTCCTGTGCAAGATAACCAAGAGAAATGGTTTTTGATAATCAGGCCACCGTATTAATATAACATGAACCATAAATGCTTTTGTACTACATCTCTGGTTAAGCTACCAAATCTCATTGGAATATTAAGGAGAGAAAGCTATAGTCTGCTTTTTATTCTATATTGTAAAATGTGCTTCAGAGCATTTCTACAGATGTCTCTTTTGAAAAGACCACGTAGAAGTGCATATGTGGTACAGGTGAATTAATGTATGCATCTGTTAGATGAACCTCTGATCCTTAGTATCCCGTTTGAGCTCAAATGTTGCTTGCAGGGTCAGAGGGTTGGTTCCAGGAAACTTAGCTGTGGGATTTCAAATGCCAGTGATGTTGGCAGGAGTCAGTCCCCCCAGTAAAGTGGAAGTCAATTGCTTTGGGAGGAGAAACTTCCATTTCGATACCTTTCATCGGTCCTCTGCTTCGACAGCATTAGTCTAAAGGGACTCATTTTGACCGATGCCAGTGGTGGGGAAACTCTAAGTTATGTCCTTTTTCATCAATTTATCAATAAGAAATACATAAAAAGGAAAGTACTACTGATGCTGAGATTTGGGGACTACTACAGAGTCAATCAGAATAAGGCGATCCAAAAACATAGCCAATGCTACACACACTACCACTGATAAACACAGACTATGCATATGTTACTATAGCTATAGTTTATATTAATATTGGGGTATAGTGACTGTGAAAACACTAACTTTCCACAGCAGCAATGTCTCCACAGTATAATGCTTACAATAACCCTGCTACCATAAATATTAAAAAAAAAGCGTAAAAATTCCTTTTGACTTAAAAAATGAAATTCTGGTCAAAGAATATTGTTTATTATTTGAATTGTTTATAAAGCCAATTCCACATCAACGGCTGGTGGGATACAAATCAAATAACAAAGCTGCCCTTCTTGGTATTTCACATTTATTTCTTGTGGGTGAAATGGAAAGCCAAGGTCCACTCCTAACCACTTTTGATCATTAAAAAAATCCACGGCAATCTTTACAAGAATATGGGTGTTAAACTAATCACAGTGACCTGGCCAAATTCCAGCTGTGGTAATTACATTCTGCATACCTAAAATTCCCCCTGCAGTTTCAAGTGGAGAAGTTATTCCTCACTTTCCCTCTTAAAAAGTGCTGTGTAGTGGTGCTGCTGACATAGGACACTGCCACTTTTGGTCCAAGGAGCGTTTCATTCCAACTGTAGGCAAGCGAGTAGAAGTACTTGTGGGTCGTCTTAGATTAAAGGGGCCTTAAAAACACAACTGTTCTGGCACTTATTTTACCCAACTATTTGTATTCCTGATAATGTAGATACTTGTCCTGTCCCTTGAAAGCAGCGGAAGCACCTGCTTACCCAGTACCTCTCTAGATAAGAAAACACCATCTTCCACAGCCCTGACCTGGAAAATGAAGCCTCCTGCTCACCTGACATGGAGTCAGGCAAAGGAACGCAACGCCCATCCGCACCGACTGCCCAGACAAACAGCAAGAAAACTCACCCCGGGTCTCAGATACGGGTCTTAGGAAGCGCGCAGGCACTTGCTGCCTCTGCTCCTTCAGGAGCAGACAAACGACCAGCCTCCCCTCTCTCTTGGAAGCCAGAAAAATGGTAGGCATGGCAATAGTGCTAATCATTCTTCCTTCCCTGTCAGTAGTCAGATATCATTCCTTCGAAGGCCAGCATGCATCTAACCCGTTAACCAAAAAGATTTAGAGATCAACCAGTTGTGAAGTCACCATTAATATCTAAAATAACTAGACTACCAGGCCCTGTGGCCTGCCATCATTGTACCACAATCCTTCATCTAGTCACAGACAGAGTCGTATTTGCTCTTACGGAGGGATACGGGATACTAGAGAGAAATAGGTGCATATATATAAAGACTGACAGACGTTGTATACAAGAGGGTAAGAGACAAATAGCGGAGCACAGTGGATCTATGTGGGTGGCATCTGCCACACTGAAAGGGAACACGTCTGTCAAGGTGAGGGACAAATACAGGGGACACGGAAACATTCAGATGCTGGGCTGCTCCGGGCAGGTACGAGGAGGCATCTGTCAGTCTGCCACTGCGGCAGACTCCTCTGAACGGGCCCGGCTGGCTCTCCTCCAGGTAAGCTGCTTTCTGAGCCGAGGACAAATGTATACTGTACAGAAGGCTGGCTCCAGTTTCCCAAGTTACTAGTAAGGCATGCTTTGTAGCTGATAACGTCTCTAAGTGTAACAAGCAAAATATTATGAATTGATTTGGGCATGAGTTATTCAAGATAAGATGGAATAGGAACAGTGGCTGAAGCAGAAGTGTTTAAACTAGACACAGTGTATGTTCCTTGCTTCTGACCTCTGTAGATAAGCAATAAAATTATAGGTGGCTGCAACAGTATTCTGTGTCAAGAGTATTAAGCGGACAGCTTCTAATTACCTTTAGCTCATAAAGCTAAAGAGCTTGATCTATTGCTTAAAAGCTTTTTAGTTTAAATTATTTTTAATCAACAATTCTATTTTTAGCAGTTGTTTCTAAGATGCTTTTCCAGTAAACGGGGGGGGGGGGGGGGGGGGGGTGTCTGCTTAGCTAGCTGGCTCACCTCCCAGGACTTTACAACCTTAAAGTCCCCAGCTCAATAAGAATCTGCTGATGTAAAAATAAGATACAGGCACTGAGGCCTGGGAACCCCAGAGCAGCGCCCGTATTTTCTAGAAACATTTGTTTCTTCAAGACTGAGACAATGTCCAAGTGCCTTCTAATAACTAATATGTTTTATCTTCTTCCAGATCTCAGCAACATGGGGACTCAGTGTGGGCAGGACACTAATGCTACCTTGCTTTTCTAAACTTGGTTTTGATCCCTGGCAATGTTTGCCTTTGCTACGTCCCTGGCCAGGAGTTAGGCAGCTGACAAGGGAAGCCCTTGGCAGAGAAGCAGCTGGGCACGGGGAACCCAGTGAGAGCGCTGGAAAGCGGCAAATGGCAGATGATGTGGGCAGTAAAAGCATCTTGCTTGCTTGCACCTTCTGGATGAAACAAGTGGCTCTGGAGAAGGGTAGTTTTGACACATTCCACAATCCCTCCTAGACCTGGGGAAAAACAAATGGTGAGAGGGGAGCGAAAAGCCACATAACTTCTGAAACTCTGCCACAGGATGCTAGAAGTACCAAGCATCCACAAACATCCAAGACTGTTCTCACAGACCTAACTTTTATTGGCTGTGATTTTATTATTGAGATCAAATTTAGTAAATCAAACAGCCTGAACCTCCTTGTACTTTTGGGTTATTGATTAATCCCTTGATGGCTAATATGCTAGTGGACAGTTCAGGTACTAACCTTCATAAAATATGGACCACAAGTGTATCAAGCTATTCTCTCACTATAGAGCAGCCAATCTTAGGAAAATATCCCCGTATGTCAAAAGCTAGATACTAAAAAGAGAAAAGAAAACAGAAAAATCATGGACTCCATGACTCTCCTGAGACTACGAAAAAGATTCATCTTTAGTTATAATAGCAAAAATGACCTTGGCACAGGGCATTTCCTGAAAAGCTAAGGATTGGCTGGGGTTAATGGCCTACAGCTTTGCCCGAGGCCATCAAGTCTCCCAGTCAGTCATTAATCCCCCGGAAGTACCCTGGTGCCTTGATCATTTCTACTTAATTAAAGTCGGTGATCCCCAGGACGCCTCCATTTCACCAGGAGACTCTTTCTAGTTACTTCAAGGAATGTGCCTCTCAACTCCCTCCCTCCGTTTCTTTCCCTCTCTCTCTCTCCCCCTCTCAAGATACTTGACATGACATGTTCCAATTTCCTTTTTAATGGCCAATGTTTAATATGGCTTACAAATAATTATTTTTGCTTTCATCTTTGACATGAACCCTTAGTCCAAACTTGAAAAATGAATTCATATTTTCCAAGAGAAAAATACATCTGTGGTTCCTGCATGAGGGACATTGAACCCAAAGTAAATAACTACCAAGGTTTAAAGAGCTTCCATCTTTAAAACAAACAAAGCCAAAAGCAATCCATCTAAATGAGGAGAAAATGCAGAATTATGTTGTGGGGATGAGCAGATATCACACAGGAAGAGTTAATGAAAGGCCAAAAAAGAGAATCTGCTCTTATAGCCTTTTTTCCCTGTCTAAGTCTCTAGGCCTGGAAACACTTACCAGAGATTTAATTTTATGATCACCAGTGGTCCCACAGACTTCAATGGAACTACTCATATGCATGGAGCTAGGCATTTGTGTTTGCAGGACCAAAGCCTACATTTACACACAATAAAACAAACAAGCCAGAAGGGCAACCAGCCCTCGTTAGAGAAGCAATTGCATCCCACCTACACTCTGTTAACAGGCTGTTTCCAGATACAAAATAATAGCTCTGTATTTTTTACATTTGAAGTTTCAAATGGTGATCTGAAAACAGGCTACATGACAAAATACATGAAAATTAACATGAAAAGTTAGGTCTACATCATATATAACAGATTGCGATGCATTCGCTATCCCACAGATCTGATAACCCAAAGTCCTGATTTTTCAAATCTTTGGCATCTTAAGGGAGGGCTGCAGAGCATCTACAAAGCAGCATGCATGCTGAAACCTGTATCTACCGCTCATGGTCAATGCACCCTGATGTTCTGCAGTAATTAAGATTCTCTTCTGAACTTTGCAGCTAACTTGTACCCCTGCAGCAGGCTGAGCCAGCACTACAGATAACACTTCCCTGTGTCTGCTCAAGTTCAAACCAGGATTTTCACTTTGTAATGAAAGTCTGTGTCTACTCATAACAACTCAAAGGAGACATTACAGTAGCCTTTCAAATTTCTGCACTGCAATATGTCACGATGACTAGTTTCTTTGTAACAACAGTACATATTCCAAGTGTGTGGGTGCGTGTGTGTATTTATATATACGTATATGTCTATAAATACACACATACACAAGCGCACGGTGGACATATATATAAATAAAAATAAATAAATGCATATATGCACACAGATACACATACACCTGGTGCATGCACATATGGAGAAAGAAGAACGTATGTACAATTTTAAAATTGTCCAATATTATCACAGAATGAGAATGAATATATGGTATCTAGACTGATTCATTATCCTAGCAATTCTGCAGAACAACCTGACAAGCTTGTTGGTACACACACAGCCAACATGTTCCATAAAAATAAGAAAATATAATTGTCATATGATAGTCACATGCGTTGAGTCAGTATTACTAATATTTTATTTTGTGCAAGCTAAATGCAATGAGTTTTCAAACATTAGCAAGTTACTCTGTGCATCCAAATACATATGCACTTTGCATCATAAATGGCTGCATCACAGTCAGAGACAGCTTAACTGAACTTTGACTGCCATCAGTCCAATCAAATCTGTAAATTTTTGCCTCCTGATTATGATAGCAGTGACCCATAATGTTTTTAGGATATTTTTGTTACTATCTGACAGTATGCTCATGACATTTAGGACCATGATAATAACTATTATTATTAAATATTCTTATTGAAGTAGTATGTAGGCCCCCCAGTTACTGGAAAGAACTGTATGGTAGAATCTCTTTTTCCCAGTGGTTCCTGAGAAAGCTTACATCTTCATGGAATTTATATGTTTTCTAATTATAATTAGATCACTGCCTCTGTGATTCTTCAGCAACAGCATGGAAATCATAGTTATCATAGATCCCTTTTAGAACTGGCCCTTCAGGATATAAATAAGTATTGACAAATTTTGCCCAGTCTTTTTATTATTTCAAGTTTGACATCACCAATATGGGAGGTACGACTCTTTCCAAGGAGGTAGAGCTGTGCTACATAATGAAGATTTCTGGATGTTGAGAAACATAAAAAGTGGGCGTAATTTAAAGTTTCAGCAGCTGCAGGTCTGAATCCAAGTTTTCCTACCCAGGATATGAACTTCTGCATCTCCTATTTTGGTTTACAAACAACAGACAAAATGTGCCGATTCTGAATAATCCATCTCAGTGGTGAATTTATCAGGATGGCTGAAAGGGCTTTACGCCTCCCAAGTAGGCAGAAGTACTTTCTCGCATAACATGGCATAATTACAACCATGGGATGGCCTCCACTCCCGAATAAGAACATGCGGTTTATGCCTTTTAACCGTTCTTATTTTATTTACCACTCACCTTTTAAGGATGATGCTTCTCTTACAACGGAATGAGCGAGGGAAGAACAACATGAACTTTAATCTCAATTTTTTGATACATCCCATGACCATAGTATTGCTTAAACATTACTGTTTTTTGAACTACATTCACGTCAAACATCCACTACAGGACCGCAAGGAGATTCACAGCTACTCAGTGAAACATAATTTAAAAGAAAATACAATCTTGGTGACTCATGGCAGTAACAGATCGCCAAAAGATGCCTGCATTTCCAGTTGCATTATTTTGCATTACAGAAGGACATCTCAACAGTTTGAGATGGTACCTGCAGGAGTTCACTTGAGACAGTAAGAGAAGAGGTGTTCTGTAGATTAAAATGTATTATTGGCATTAACTTGAGTGAAAAATGAATCCATGTGTAAGAAAAAGAGAGGAGAAAAAGTAGTTTCACTAATCATTTCAGTGATCAAAGAACTCATTTTCTAAGTGCTCAAACTTTGAGCCTTTCAGTGAGGACAAACTTTGAACCCTGTTTAATGATGCTCTGGAAGAATTTCTTCTCTTGAACTACTGCTAGAAGACTTGTAAAAATGTTATTTCAACACTGAAGCACTTTAAGTGACTGACTGAAACCACAATGTATAAGAAGTATAACTCAAGCTTGGCAGAAGAGAGCTAAATAAATAGTGATGATAAGTGACATACCTAACAATGTAGCCTCAGTGTCTTGTCATTAACACAATTATGTCAGTACAGTCAATCAGCACATTGTCTTGACTTTAAAGTAAGTCTGAATACATGTTTTTAAAGTTGGAGGGAGGAGGAAAGAGGAGAATCATTGCATTTAAAGCTGCAGTTATTCATAGTTTTTTTTAGAAAAACAAGGTTATCCATTTATAGCATGCTTTGTGCTGGAATAATGCTAAAATGATTCTTATGAGTTCAATACCATCTGTAATAGCCCTCCGGCGATACAAAACAAAAAGGGGCTCAAGACGAAGCATTCCTTTCACGAATGAGAAACTGATTTACTACCTGAAGTGATAATTAATGCCATTCAGTTTGGTTTCAAGTGGAGATGAATAGGACAAAATGAGAACGCATGTTGTCCGAATGCATTCCTCTGGAAAGGGCCCTTTGCTGGGCACTGGGAGGACTCACAAACCCACACCATCAGCAATGGCAAGGGATGATGGCATCTGCCAGAGTTAGCTATTCCATAGCAGTTGAACATCCTTCAAGAAATCACCATTGTGGCTTACTTGAGGAAGTCTGTACAGAAGCCAGAGTAGGCAGAAGCACATTTACTATACCGAGGCTGGGGTACAGCCCCTGTGCTACTTTGGTCCACAGCAGCTAGTATGCATTTAAGAATGGTCTTCGGTTAAAACTCGTCTGCATAAGGACTGCCACAGGAGACCTGCCTGCTTCAAGACTTCAGTTTATCTTTTAGATAAATTGTTAAAATAATGCCAAGTGCCTCATATAAGCCTCCAGACACTAGGATGCTCAGAATGAAAGCTGCCTGAAATCCTTAGGTTGTGCCTTATGATTGCAGCTGTCCTGAGAAATCACTGCTCGATTCTGGAGTAACAGCCAGGACCACATCCAAGAAGCCAAATCCTCTCAAGAGATGAATTAGGTAAGAGTCTTCCTTCTGTTAATACATCAAATCTGCCACATAACAACATACTAATATTCTTGTTACTTCTACCCTTGGAGATGCTCAATAGGGGCTTATGAACTAATTGTGGTATCCTGAGTAAAAGAATAATGTGTCGTATCATTTTGCCCCTCTGGCCACTTTGACCAAATCTCCGTAAGCTTCTCTGACCCACTCCTGGCTTTCCTGATAGCTCTTCAGATAATTCCTCTCTGATCCTCCCTCAGCTCTCCTGATACTGCTTTGACTCCTGCTGTATCCCTCATGTGGCTCTAATATTTGTTCTTCTCATTTGGCTCCCTTTCTTTCGCTGCTTCTCCTATACTTCTTTCTCCATATATGTACGATCCAAATACCGCTTTCAGCTCTCCTTATTTCCTGCTCCTCTGACCTTATGTCAGCTAGTACAAAATTGGTCTGATCCTGTCTGATCAGACATTTTTTTTCTAAACTCCTCCACAGCTCCAATCCTCTCTTTTCCTTCTCCCTGGCATTTTGATCCTTTCTACCTCCATTTGTCCTGTTTTGATCCACTTTCAGCTTCCCCAGAGCCTCTACAATCCTCTCTGAGCCTCCTTTTGCTACTCTGATCCCTCCTCCACGCTCCCTGTGTGGCTCCAATTACCCTTCAACATTTCTGTCTCCCTCAAATCCTCTGAATCTCAGCTCTGCAACATGTACTATATTCAATATGTGTACTGTGAAAACAGCAGGAACTTACTAGCAAAGAAATAGTCTGCTACCAGTGCAATAGAACATGACTGTGATCTAAAATAAATAAATAAATAATAATAATGGTAAGTATTTACTACCTATTATCAGGAACTATTTTTCAAACCTGAATATCCCGTTTATTTTCACTGCATTTTGCCAGCACTGTTAAGATATGGTCTTCTCAATTCCAGCTTTAAATACACAGACGTACACATATAAATATCTGTCTCCACTTTTGCACAAATTATATGTTATTCTTATCATTCTTTAATGATTCTGATCAAACAAGTACATGGCAATAGCAACGGATGTGCCTGATTTGGACCAAAGCAAGTTCAATCAGGTGTTATACTGGCGCTTTGAAAGCCTGGCTTCTTTCCAGAGATGCTGAAGAATCACCAGTGCAGTTGCATGATAACTGTGTGTCCACTTTCGCAAGTGCCACATTTAGGTGGCACACAACAGACAGCTACTACTGACGATGCCAGTCTAGGGGTTCAGCCGAATGCTGATTCATTCAATGCCTGGAAATGGAAATATTTCTGCATTTGCCAGTGGGGCACAATAAGTGGCTCCCCATTTAAAAACAATCATAGTATTGCACGACTTGTACAGATGCATCTCCTTAACAAAACAGAAACTCTCACCGCCGGAGTTCTCACCGTCAGGCAGAACGGTGCTAACGAAGGCCAGGCCAGGCAACCGCACACAGGTATCACACATCAATAAAGGGGAAGTTTCCAAACAGCTGATGGTTCAAGTACATGTTGAGTTAACATTTCTCTCTGTTGAAACTATACTGCATCAGCAGAAATCCAGTAAGGAACATTAATTATCAAATGTGCTAGTTTTGTGACTATTAAGTACCTCATTAGATTCAGTTTTGGAAAATGCATTTATGAGCATTTTTATACAGGAGAGTATGACATGTTTGGCGTTATTTAACCCTTCAACATGATTCAGAAGTTTACATTTCAATATATGAATATCATTTGATGGATTTGTTTTCTTATGCCCAAAATTTTAAATGGCATTTTAGCTGTTCTTGAAGAACAAGCATATTGAAGACCAAAAAAAAGTGCATCTTCTAACTCAGTTCAAATAAAACCTGTCCTTAAAACTACTGCACGATGATACTGATTTTCATGCATACCTACAGCGTTATAAGGTTGGTTAAAAATAAAAACATTGTCTACATATTGTGTATAAACATATACTCATACACACCCATCGCTGACAACACCACATTTCTTTCCTTCTGTTTATATTAGCACATACAGAGTAAAATTTTTCAGCTACAATATATTTCTTTTAGTTTGTCACAAAGAAAACCTCATACTTCAAGAAAGGAAAAAAAAAAGAGAGAAAAATAAATTAAAACCGTATTTAAAATGTATCATCTAGCCTAACCTTTACTCCATTAGGGAAAATACGCCTGCAAAAAAGATTAAATATAAATTTGCTTTGCTTTTAAACCTACTTAAGAAGCACCTATCCTATCTGTCCATATAAATTCCAATGGAAAACATGATGACATGCAATTACTAATCTCAATGTACACAGCTATGCCTCGGGGACTTGGTGGTTCATATTTTACTGTTCTGTAATCAAATACAGAACTAATGAGTAAAAATATGCTTCCCCCAATAAATTCCCAGCACCTGGACAAGTGTCTGACAGGGAAATGGAGGATGCTCACACAAAATTCATTCTGCAAAGCTATTAAAGTGTTATACTTGCCAACAAGTGTTCATTAAACAAGAATGAAGGATCTTTATGCCAGTTTCCTACCAAAGGCTTTTTAATATTTTAATGGAGAGTAAAGACTATTTATCTGAACTCTGATCAGTTAACGTTCAAATCTGTTATGAAGAAACAAGGAGTCCTTTATAATACCTTTCATAAAAATCCACTTTGCAATGCTTCAAATAAAGACTAAGGACTGTAAAAGATTATGTTGCATATAAACAAAATCAGTATCATTTTGAAATTATATGGTTATCCGTGGAGCTCCTTAGCATATTAGAATCATGTTGTATTTTTATTTAAAGAGTGGTTAGCAATATCCATGATACAAATGAAAAATGGGATTAGAGGTGACATCACTTGTACAAGAGTGTCTTCAGACTGCAGGGGAAAAAAAGGAAATTTAATGGGACAGATGAAAGAAGTGGGAGGCTAATAGATTGCGCAAAGCTAGGCCGTATACCTGTTTGGGAAACAAAAGCACTCCAAGGAACGCACAAGGAGGGTGGCTGACGGTATATTTATCAAAAGAAACTAAAGTTTGAATCCAAATCAAAATCGCATTTAATATATCCTACAAAAATGAAGGCCAGAGAGTGAAATAAGGATCAAAAGTGGCTCTCAGAAAATAGGGATCGAAAGAAAGACTTCAACACTGTTCTGCAAGAAGACTGGTGATTTCGATTCAGGATTTTGGCTTAGCCCGTCAGAATCACAGTCAGCCCTGATATATCGCCTGGGTTTGAGAGTGAATAAACCCCAAATGGTGAACTGGCGCTGTCTCTAAGCAAGGAAGGGTGGGTGGGTGTGCAGGGGTGTGTGTGTGCGTGTGTGTGTGTGTGTGTGTGTGTGGCGGGGTGTCCCTGTGTGTGTGTTTGTGCAAGGGTGTGTGTGTTTTCTTACAGTTGCATGTTCTTGCCTCTGTCTAGCAAAACTCCCCAGCAGCACCTTCAGTTAACCCTGATGGGCCAGACTATATAGGACCACCACCAGACGCTTCAGTACCTAATTTGGGCTTTGCGGGGCCTAGAAATAGGGCTCCTGGCACCAGGAGAACAAGCCGTAACGTACAAGTACTGAGCCTAAGCCTCGCCCCAGTCAATGGAGAAAGCTGGGAACCCCAAAGGGGAAGGAGAAAGAAAAAGCATGGGGAATCACAGTCTAATGCTCTGGCCATTATTTCTGTTCCCTGCTCCCAGGCTGTTAATGTATTTTAAACAAGAGTCCCTAGACCAGAGCCCCTGGCTGAGAGCAGAAGTACCGTGGGGAACGGGAATGCCACGCTGCTCTCAGGACCTGCCTCCCACGTGTTTCCCTTGAGCTGGCAGCTCCCAAACCCATATGGAAGTCTGTGCGCCAAAATGTGACTTCTATTGATTTTAGGAATCTTGGGGAGTTAGGCAGCATTTAAGAGTAAGCGCTTTGAATTGCTCGCTGAGATTTATATAAAATTTTGGAGGAGAGCCCTGCTTTTTGTCCTTGATCCCTGTCTCCTCCCCTCTCCCACTCAGCCCGATCCAGCTCAGCAATCAGTGGAAAGACTGACATTAGTTCCAGCAGGGCTTGGATCTGGTTGTCACACAGCTTCAATTGTGCTTCGCAGTCCAGATTTCGATGCAGTATAATGCATGTGGCTATTCCATATCTGACTAAAAAGATGCAGCTTTCTCAATGTTAAAAGGAAGAAGCTTACATCAGTGCGGCACATAAATATCAAGGGGTCAAAATTTTAGAAGCAGTGAAGGCAGCAATGTGCAAATACACATTTAACTTGCAAGAAAGAACAATTATATGGCACATACCCAACTGTGTGCACAGGTTTCAGTTATATGGGCACATGTGCATATGTTTAAAGGATAATAATTTTTTTATTGTTTTAATTTGAACCTCTACTTCTCAATGTTTCTGAACTCTTTTTAGGGGAAAATCCAGATTTCTTAGACTAAGCAGCTTTATGGTAGACTGTAGTAATAGTGATGTATATATCCATAAAGAAAAGTACTGTATTGTGGGAAGAAGTATTTTTAAGGCGCATGAAAGTTAGGGTTTAATAGGGTGTGAAGTTGTCAGGGAAGGATTTGTGAGGCTGGGAGTTTAGTTTAATGCTTATTAATTAGACCAGAATTGGCAGCTACAAACCTGAGCAGTGAAGTACCTCTACCAATGGAATATGTTAACCGGCACATAAACAAAGTACATACTATCCCCTAATGTACAGAAGGAAGAGGAACTACCCCACCAACATGAAACCGTATGCATAAGGCTGCGGTCCTCCAGCATGAAAACCAGTGAACACACCCAACGCAATCTCACAAAGTTCAGACTTACTCTGGGCCACGCATCCAGACAGGCCGCCTGACACAGGTACTACTCGTAGATCTGAAAATATTTACATTAGCACACAATCCTGCTCCCAATTAAACTTTACCATTGATTGAACTAGGAGAAGGATAAGGACGCACAGACCAAACAGATAACACCTTATCTATTAATTGCTGCCCTCAACAGTAGGTTTATTTGATATTTAAATTATACTTGATACTGGGGGTTTCAGCATCAGCATTTTTAGATATTCAGTATAGCAAAAGTACAAACAAAAAAACATACATAAAAACATATAAAATGTTCTCTGTCTGTTACTTTCTATAGTTCAGTTGCTGATAAAACATATATATCTGGTGTTGCTTTATGAAGAAGATGAACTATCAGTAAAAACAGTTTTAAGTAGCTTTTTAACCCAGTTATATTATCATCTACTGTGGCTACTACATCAATAAATACGCATTTAGGCCCTTTCCCATGTCATCCTTGAGGTAAGACTGTGATGGCTCCACCAGTGACCAGCTTTGGGGGAACCACCCATATGCCCTAGTGCATAAGTCAACTTTTTCTTGAATCAGGCTCTGTAATTCTCTATGCTATTGAATTTGTCAGCTCCAGGTGGAATCTTTTAACTGAACCATCTTGGTAAAGTACCACGCACAGTGATGCAGCTACATAAATAATACATAATGCTGATGAAATAATGTGTGAGGGAAACTCTTTGTCATACTAAACTCACATTTAAACAGGTGAGACACAGTCCAATAAACTCTCTGCATGAAATTAAACTGCATTGACCATCAGTTATTCCTCTGCTGCTCTTCTACTAGTCAGAACTCACATCCCGATTTTGTCACTGAATTCTCATTATTTCAGTTTCCCACCTTACCCTAGCCGAATTGAGCGGGTGATGGGGTGAGAGTATGTAATAGGTACCGAAAAGCTTAAGAAAATCAGTGAGACATAGCTGAGATCTATTGCATTAGTGGCACTGCTAGGAATGACTGGCATATTTCCAATATTTGATTTATGTAGACTTTAATCAGTATGTACAATATCTCTTTCCCTAAAGCAAATCTATTGTGTAATCTTTCATATGTAACTGTATGTATTCTTGATAAGGCTGAACTCCGATCCCTGCCTTGTGTCATTCTCTCCAGTGAAGCAGTTTCCTTATATCTTATGGTTTTGATTATGCACAAAAAAAGAGATCTAACTGCTAATTGTACACACTTCACACTTACTTCATCATTTTATTGCAAAAAGTAAGACTTTCTACTGGTCAGGCAGCAGTTCGAAGCACTACAAAGCACATCGGTAATACCCAGTCTTTCTGCCTCTCAGCCACTCAGTGAGACACGTACCAATCTCCTCCGTTCACAAATGGATTTTTAATCCAGACATACAAATTCGTGACCACAGATAAGCCTAAGCAATTTACTTGTAGCAATACAAGTGTCCTGCTCACTTGCTCTCGTGCTGATCTGGAAGATCGAGCTCCTCCCCATAAACTTAAAAGTCAGGCCAAATATATGACACGGGTGGACTGAAGGGTCAGATTAATGTAATAGGTATTCGGGTCAATATTTTGCTCTGAGTCACAACAGTTACAGAGTCTAATTTTAACACTGGAAGAAGCATTTCTTTTTTTAAGGGAAGAACTGTTCCTCCAACCAAGTTAGTACTTTAAAGGGAGAACAATTTTTCTAATTTACAACCAGGCTGCTTTACCTATGAAAAAGTCAGCACGTTTGTTGGCTCAGGCTATCCAATGAATAAATAGAAGATGACATAGATGGTTAGGAAAAAGTGCTATATGCATAATAAAAAGTTAGAAAGTAAAATGGCTAACAATCATCAACTGCCACTCTGACATTCATAGGGAAAGAGGATAACACACTATTTGCACACAACTCAAGTAAAAAGGAATAGTTTTTTTTTTTCAATTTCTACTAAGTCCAACAGATTGTTTTCATACTAAAACCTGGAACAAAGATGAGGCTTGTCCCTGTGCATTAAAACATCTTACCTTATAAGGAAGCTTTTGACAGCCTTAGATTAAACTCATGAAAGCTAATGAAGATTCCTCCTTAATACACGTTTCTTTTTTCCAGTTTGGACTTGAAGTGACAACATTACAGAAATACCCTGCAGGTTTTTATTTAAATAGCATCCTATAAAACAATGTCCTCTTGTCAGTCACCACTAATTCAGCAGAAGTCAAGCTATAAATCTGTCCAAAGGCCAGCAAAGTGCTTAACTTGGCACATCCCTAATAAAATTAGGAATGTGAGTTTATTACATGAACCTTAAGTAGGTTTGGCCAAGATATTAAGATTTTTGCTTATGGCAACCATGGCTAATGTGGATTGGTATTTTCATTATAACGCACCCCACAGCATTTCCCAGTAATGTCTCAGGTTTCCAAATTGGACAATAATTTTCTACACTATCTGACACATCACTAGGTGTTACAGATGAAACTCTGTCACTGAAGCTGCACACTCTTTAACCACACTTAAAGATGGTAAAGACTTTTCAATAATGCTAATTCTACTGAATAAATGAGGGCAAATTAATTAATACTTCTATTAATGTAACCTGATTTCACTTTGTTCAAGTACAGAAGCACTTACAGGCTTTTAACCCAAGCTCAGATGTATTGTTTCTGCTCAAGGCAATTGAGAAGTGATTTATTCTGTAATAAGCTGAAAATGCATGTTAAGAAAAACATTGAGAGTGTAGATTATATTTTTAGTTGTTTTTAACCAAATATGATTCTTGATGAGATTGATGCAGAATGTCTCTTCAGAGGACTCTTCTATAAAACAGTTGCATGTTCTAACTCCCTTCTCACCATCTTCCATACTGAATTTTTATATTACAGAAACATCTTTCCTTCAAGAGAAGAAACATTCTAAGTTCCAGAAATGAAGACCACTTTAATCATGTTCTCACCTGGCTAAAGAAGTTGGTGTAATTACTGGCTCAAGCAGAAGCAAAGGCTCCTGGTTATTAGTGCCTGGTAGGAGATGCGGCACCATGGTGCATACTGCATTACAGCCACTACAAACAGAAAGACATTGTTTAAGATACTGCAATATCAAACACATGAATGTGCAGAGTCACTAAAGTTCACTTCATGAAAAATACAATATACTCTGGGAAGGAAGTATGATTGATGTCCTCTGAGCAGACTGTTTATCAGACAAACGCATTTTGCAAACTTTGACATAAACTGTTAGTTTTCTTATCGTACTGACAATGTAAGAACACTACCTTTGTAGAAACTTCCTCAAAACTCTTTAATGACCTCTAAACAGCATTATCTTATCATCATCTGACTTTCCACTACAATAAATCATCTACAAATAGGTTAAAAGAAAAATTGATATTCGAACTATGGATTTATTTTCCCTAGCTATAGACTTCAAGATGTGAGGAGCCTTCTCAAGGAATAGTTATGATGCTGATAAAGCACTCAAATCTCTCGGTGTTTGCGGTCATATTGCGAGAAAAGAAAGAACAGTTCTCAAAGAGTCTTAAGAGAAATGAAAGGAAGATTTGCAGTTCCTAGGTCTTTGCATATATGGGCACGACAACATTGTCCACTTTGAAAAACACAGCTGTATGTGCAAATCCCCACCTGATGTAAATCACAGATAGACGCGCTACAGTGACGTCTTATGTGTGCAGTCAGCTTGACCTATTCACAGGCGAGGCCATCACTAGCACACACCGACATGTATCCTGGACACACTATCAGCAGCCAGACTATCATACAATACATTGCATTCTTATTTAATAGCCTAACAGGAGCTTAATTAAGATTTCAAAACATTTTTAATCAACATTTGCTCTAAAAAAATCCGTAACTTTCTGTGGCTGAATTTTCTACTCTTATTGTAGCTGTCCACAAAATCTATACATGGAATGTATGCAATGACAAAAAATTTCACTAAATAGGTGATTAGGAAAAATTGATGGAAGGTACAGTTCCCACTTGAAATAAAATATGTACTCTAAGAATCACGCTTACGTAGTGGGGAGAGAAAAAATACCATGTGATCTAACTGATTAATTAAAATGTATTAATGCTTCTCAGATTTTGAAAAATCTGTTTAAACTCGAGAATATTTCCTTGGAATTACCCCCAGTACGATTTCAAACAATGAGCTTTGTCACCGATGTTGCAAAGCCGTTGGACCATTTGAGAAGATATGAAGTACGTTAGAGTGGTATTCACACTTGTTGTACAAATAATTTACAGCCCCGTACATAACATCCACACAAAACGGCTACGCTGACCTGCTGGGTGGTAGGGGAACACAAGGTGCCTGTCAACCAACACAGCTCTACAATTTTCCCATTCTTTCCAGCCTGCGGGAAGCCCATCGGCAGCACGCTAGGCCCAGGAGGGCAGTTTTCGGCCGCAGCGCAAACGCGCTGAGCGCACTAGGGGAGCCTCTCAATTCGACCAGGCACCCTGGAAGCGCCAGTGCTGTTCTCAGCCTCCTCCCGCACGGCGAAGGCACACGCGTACGAAAGCTGCTGAGATGAGCTGGGCGCACACTCGCACATCTCGGCAATGACCCGAACCAACCACCTCCGTGCGGCCTCCCCAACCCGCGCTCAGCACAGACCCTGGGGCAGAGCAAGGCTCTGCAGCGGCAGCTGCCTTTCCCTGCCAGGGCTTCTATTAAAGCATTTCCCTTTTTCTGCGAGAGATTTTTACACTGTGTTGCAGTGGATACTGAAAACCTCTCTTGATCCTCCTGATCCCCCTCGATATCTCATTAAATTGACAGACCACAGCCTATTACCATACTTTTGCTGATTGCGCAGTGGTTGCGTGATCTAGTGAAGAGCTCATCTGACATCACCAGCTAAACTAATATTCCCGTGCGACCTTTATCCAATTTGTAAATCCCTCTCCGTCCAAAGATGAAAGGCCGGAGCACTACCCAGCGACTCCCTCCACACCCACTGTCTCGCACGTACAAATAACTGAGGTAGAGAATCAAAACAAATCTTACTTTAGAGCTGAAAAACTCTCACTGAGCAATATAATTTATTTCAATTTAATATGGATACTCGTATGCAGGTCTAGAATTTTTATATTTTACAGCTCTCCCTAATTCCACATCTTACTGCAGATGGGAAAGACATAAAACATTTCATCACAGTCTTTGGTAGAAGGGTTTAAAAAACCCACCCTGCGCTGCATAGCACATCCTCTGCAAACTCCCAGCCACGTTACCTGCTACACTGCTTTCACTGGTTTGGATGTCAGAGCCACAAAGCCCCGCTGACATTACTAATTGCAGCTGAACTGAAAACTACATCGTATAAAGCTAGCGGAAGAAAAACAAAATGGAGCTGCACTTTTAAGGCATGATTTTAGAGAACAAGTAACACAGGCAAAACAGATCTTTAGCTCCAAAGTATTTTTGAAGCCGCCTTTAAAATGGTGATAGTCACCAGCTCTGTGCCTGAAAAGAGAAAAAGGTTATTTTTTTCCTTCCAGTGTTTACCATTTGAATTACCACACTTAAAACATCATCATGTTAAACATACACACAGACTGCAGGAAGAAAAAACAGTGCAGAGTGTCATTAACCCGCCTTAGTTATCAAAACTTAATGAGCTCTGAAATAGACACAATCCCAATATTGCAGGTCATAAAAGAGATTTTACCTGTGACCTACATCATTCACATACAAGAACCAAGAAACGAGGGCATCTCTGCACTGCTCACCCACTGCGCAAGGCGCTGCCTATTCGCAGAGTGGGACGGCTCAGCGCTGGGCTCAGCGCCAGGCTCAGCGCCGGCCGCGGCGGGTCTGCCCGTGTTGCCCGCCTCGGCGCGGGGCTCGGCGCTGCGCCGCTCCTCACCACGTGCTTCCCGCACGGCCATCGAGGCTGCCAAACTTCTTGGCCTGACTAAGGCAAAACATGCTTTGATTTTCATTTTGCAACACGGCACCATGTACGAGCTCACGTGAAGGCGGCGGTCCTCCGACGAGCCAGTCGTGTGCGTGGAGTGTAGGAGGGAGCAGCGAGGGACCGCGGGGCGAGACGCCGCAGTCGCCCACGCCGAGCCGGGGGCCACGCCAGAGCGGCCCATGGGCATCGCCTGCCGCAGGCGCCCGCGCCGCCCCCAGCTCCAGAGGCTGCTGACGCAGGGGAGGCCGGCAGCACGCCGTGACAGCCAGCCTCCCCCGGCTCTGCACCCAGGGCGATGAGCATTAAACCATCACGCAAAGAGTCGAGCAATAGGCTTTCCTATTACAGAACGTTACAGATACATATAAAAAAAAGATGGCTAAACTTTCCTGTTTATTGGATCGTACTTATTGCCTCAGGCTTGCCGAAGAGCAGGAGAATCCACCATCAACTGCCTCCAAGTTCTGCCATTAATTTGGGGAAGCAGAGAAAACACAGCACCTGGGAGCAGCATAGGTGCAAAAGGGGCCTCAAGAGACTTAGATCACCGAGAAAGCCAATGAGCTCTCGATGACCAAAGGGACAGGCGGCAGCAGCGCTCAGATGTGCTTCATCACGTCGGCGGATGCACAGTGACAAAACTGCAGGGCTTCACTTCGCTCTAGGTTTTGATTCAACTAACTGAGCTCAGATTAAGGAACGAGAAAAACAGGAATCAAAAATATGAAATCTGCCTGCCAAACAGTTTATATTCCACCGGGAAGTACTGTTAATTCAGTAATTTCCAAATACCAAATGATCAGTCCCCACAGCTCTCCCCTAGATATCCAGCGTGGCACCTCTTCCAAGGCAATTTAAATGAAACTAGTACATTGCTGGCAACATACATGATGCAGAAGAGGGTCCTCTTCCCCCGCCCATTTCTGTAATGATAATCTGTCCCTGTCTTGTCTCTTGCGCAGTTCAAGTTAAAATCATTCCTTTCTCCTTGCAGAAATCTGTATTTTAGGAAATAATTTTGCCCCAAGCATGCTATCCAGTAGACTGTTCCACTTCTACAGACCAACTGCCAGGCTTCTGCGTTAACTGAATTCACACACTTGCAAGGAAAAGAAACAATACCTAGTATATATACAAATCAACGCTTGATTTTAATATTACAGTATATTTTAAAATAATTCAGTGATTGTTCCTCTAGTTAAAAAGTCAAGGACAAAGTCACCTAAAGAACCAAGGAAATCTTTTTGGAAGAGCTTGTTTCTTAGATTCCCCTAAGTAAAAAAATAAAACCCCCATACACAAGCAGAAACACAGTTAAGCTGTAGAGTTTCATCTTGAGTATGCAAATATCACAGCCCAGTCTCATGTCAGCTTGAAAAGATAATGTCATGCAGAAAATTAAGACCATCTGATGAAATAATGTTATGAAAAGTGGTTTGAGAAAGCAGCTTCTTGAATGTAACAGTTTGATATATTTCCACAACAAAACACAAGTGTCCAGGCAAAAGAGGTCAAGATCCTGAGCATTTCAATCAAATTTTCTTTTTCTTTCATAGAGAAACAACTAGGGAATGGGGGGAATAAAAGTATATTTTAATTGAATCTTTAGAGATTGGTATATAGAAAGGAAATAAATGTTTCAGCCTATTCATTTAGTGGTATGGAATTAACTTGATGGCAATTTGGATAACTAATGCTGCCTTTAATGTTAATTTTCTTAAAGCTAAGGTCCTATACACACACAGAGCACATTTACAAGCTACCCAGCCTTCAAAGTGATATGCAAGAGCCCCTAATAAGTTTTAACCCATTTCTGGCAGCTCGAAAGATGCAGCAGCTTTGTCTGAGCTGCAAAAATCTTTGGCCCCTTTAAAGCTGGAATATCTCTGTTTCTTCTTTTGGCCTAACAGAGGAGGGAGTTTGAAGAGATTGTACTTAAGTGTTGTGTTTTTTAAGCTTAATGTCCATTCTTTTCCTCACCCCCCCAGATTAAGAGACCTTATCAACCTTCCCTCCTGCCTCTAATTTCCATTCTGGAAAACTCACTCTACAGTAGATTTAGGATAGTAGAATTGCTGCGCTTCAGAAACCTCCCACGCGCAGCGTCTCTGGATCTGAGAAGTGAAGCATCTTCATGGTGAGCAAATGACAACCATTTTCATTTATTTTATCCTTTTTCTTTCCTCTTCAGAATTCAAGACACAAACTGTAAGCCAGGATGTGGGGATGCTGAAGGGATGAGAAAGGGAGGGCCACAATTCAGCAAATCCTTGTTTATAGAGAATTGTTCAAAAGGGCCTCTTGTCCCTTGGAAAGCTAGAATTGCAGCTGGGTAGGGGAAGGCACCACCTAACAAAGAGGCTGCGGAAGAGCAGGCTGAAGCTCCTAATCTCTTAAACAGCGAAGAGTCGATTCCCCCTGCCTTGCAGGAGGCGAGAGCAGTGAAGTCTCAGCAACAGTGCCGTGCCTGGCTAATGGAGTAGAGAGCTGATGGGGCCCTTTGCAAAGTGGATTACAATAGGATGGATGACCTGGATGTGCTGGATGAATTATTGTCAGAGAGTTCCTTGAAACATTACATAAAGTTACAGCCTTGTTAAACTGCATTCCTGGAGTCTTGTCTTTCTTCCATCAGGGTCTGGGACAAAGAAAATGTGAAAGATAGGAGAAACTACAGGCAAATTCCCCTAGTTGCTACAACAGCTGTTTTTGAAGTGTTGCCTCTTCTCCAGCAAAGGAGAGAAGGCCTTACAAGCTTTCTTTGGAACAGAAGTTATTGTAGTGGATTTATATAATGAATTCATTTTAGGAACTTAGTTTTGGAGAAAAAAACTAAACAACATACAACTAGTTTACAGAATCAAACCAGTTCTGCTGCCTTACTACCTTCAGATGGTTTAACCTCTCCTTTCATTCTTCCTTCCCCCTGAAAACCAGGAGCATTTGCAATAGAATAATAAATTAAAATACCAATAAATCATTGAATTAAAAATGTTATAACATAGATTTCCACATTTCATCATATTTTTCTCTTCCTTGTTTTTGGTATACTTTGGAATTGCATTCTGACAAGGTCAGGTGACAGTGATAAGGGCTCACAGAATTAGCTTTACACTGAAAAAGGAAATCTAATTAATCAAGGAAACAACATTATTTAGCTGAAATTACTTGACTGTCCTATTCTACTTCACTCTCTACCTTTCCACTGTTTCCAGTCTGGCTTCAAACACTTTTAAAGATGCATCACTACTTTCAGCTCCTTTCTGCTTGTCCAAGGCAAGGGACAGAATAAAAGGATGAACCTGCCCTATGAGGTCACTCAGCAATTACTTTTTTGAAAACACAGCAGTTTCTCTGATAACACCAACATAAAACTGAAGGCTAAATGGGTTGGGTCAGAAAAGTTTTAGTAATCTTGGCAAATAATGACTTGGACTGAAAGTCCACAGCTACTTCTAATACATCATGGCACATGCCCACCTGGTTCAACAGTCCTGCAGATACAGTCGCTACCCGCACCTATGGATTTGTGAGAAAGGTAGTGGAGACAACACTTACCTCTGCTGTTTACACAGCCTCACTCAGTTGTATGCTCAACATTTGTGACTACTGTTGACTGGGCAGCTAGTATTGAAACAGGAGAAATCCAGCTGGTAAGTACTAAGCATACCCCAATTTAATTTCTTAATTTTAACCCTGGAACTCACAGCTTCTTCCCTTATTTGAGGGAACAGCCTGGCCGGACTCAGGTGGGGAGAGCACACGAGACAGTGCCGCCCCCCCCCAGTAACTCCACTGGCTTGGAGAGCAGCGTGCCAGTAGCAACAGTGCGCCAGTGGGTACGAGCGGATACCAGCCAGCCAAAGGCAGCAGTCCCATGAAGCTGTGTATCCTGGACCCAGAGCTCTGCACCGTTTGCACAACAGAGACCCAGAGAAACCCTCATCTGTTGCTTTACTGCAGCCAGTCGCTACCAGGAGGAACCAGGCACCACAACGCTTCCATAAATGCAGACTTGGCCAGTTCACTAAAACCAACAAATCAAACCAAGAAAGCTTCTCACTGTGTGGTATGAAGTGTTTTGAAGAAAGTGTTAAAAGAAATAGACTCTTTCCTGAAGTCTTTCCCTTTCCTACCAGACAGCACAGTTTCTTTCTGAGAATCCATGTCATCATTCAGCTGTTTCTTCTGGCAAAGCCAGAATCCAGAACAGAATCTTCATGAAAAAGAAACCAATAAATTAGAGCTCTTTGTGAGCAATTTGCCGTTAGTTCTCTTCTCCCTGCCTATTAAGATTCTTTATTTGCTTCACCAAGAGATTTCTGCTGACAAGTCTATTCATTTACTACTAGCCTAGATAAAATGCTAATAAACAAAATGTCAAAAAATGTATTCATATGACTTTCCCCTTTTCACTGGGCTTATTAAAGGGACCATGGAACTAAACATTAACATCTGGTGAAATCAGGATGCTTGTTTTCCCCCTCAAGACTAGGCCCTATTTTAGACTTGAAAATAACTTGGGAAAGAACTATTTGAAGCTTCCATATTTCTCTGTTCTGCCAGACATGCACTTAGAAGAGCCCCCTCTCTCCAGTTGCAGTGACTCTACCCCTTCCCTGCACCCAGATCAAACAGAACTACTTTTATGGAAAGATACTGCACAACCCTGCACTTTATATAGGGTTTTTTAAAGCATCTCACAAATGTTTTACAGTGGGACTATAATGCTTTCTTAAACCCTGCAGGAAGGTTGTCATTATCCCGACTTCTATTAAATCAAACAGAAAAAGCCTGGGACCTTCTTTTGCTCCCTTATTGGGTTGTGCTCTATTAATTCTCTAACTCCCCCCACGAGACTGGTGGAGGTATTGCGGAGAAGGGGGCTCTTTGCTCGGGCACTCCCAGGGGAGCCCCCTCCCTAGCGCTCTGTGCGAGTGGAGTTCAGGTGTACGGATGGGGCAGAGCCCAGCAGCAGCCATCCCTAAGCAAAGATACAGTCAAAAACGCCATCATGAGTTAAGGAGTCAGAGCGCGAAGGCTGCAGACAGCTGGCCACTGGGAACCAAGTGGGACAAGCTCTCCTTAGCTGGGCATGAAGCATCTAGGTAGTGCGCCCAAAAAAGGACTCTGTATGACACTCTGGTGTGTCTTCTCATAAATCTTGACCCTCCAGAAGTTCTGGAAAGGGTAATTTTCTTTATGTAATATGACCTGTTCAGCCTCTTTGAACAAACACGCAGTTAAGATGCAAGACAGGAAGCTGTGGCAAGACCCAGTTAAGATATTCCTTCTTCCCCCACCCCCGGCTCCTTTTAACTTGGGGCACGTGATTCCCTAGCGATAGCAATGTGTTCTGTGAAGTTGGCAGGAAGACATCTTTCCAGCCAAAGCTGTCAGTTGTCCTAATCTGATCTACTAGACATATCCCAAATGAGATGGATGGGAAACACAGCCTTGCATGCAGTCACACGTGGAAGTGCAGTTCTGCAGTGCAAACGGCCAATTATTTTATTTTTGGAGTGCGTCTTGTGAATCTTTCAGGTGAAAAGAAGAAAAAGCAGACCTGAACATTTCCATCCTGCTTGAACTCTAAATGAGACACCTACAATACAAAACAAAAAGGTACCCTCAGGGCACTTTAATACATTTATTATAAAACAAAGATTAAAACAATTATATGGAAATTAAGGATAATATGGAACATTTGTCTTCCTCTCAGTCAAACAGCAACATGGCCTAGTTCAACAAATAGCTTCACAGCTTGAGGCACGCTGCATGCAAGATGATAAAACGGCTTGGGCCGAGCGGACGGCCCAGCGCTGCTAGGTGCGTCCCACTCGGATCCGGGCAAGGGGTCATATTTCACTGCACTGCTTTTCTTCGGCAGGAGACACAGCAAGTTTTCCTCACAAGTTTTCACAACTACACAGCTGAAGAGAATGCAGACGCTACCCTTATTCACTGGCTGAAAAAGCTGAAGAACCAGCATGGTGAAAATAGAGTTTCTTTCCTCACTGCTTTTCACTCTTTTCCTCCTCATTGTAGCCACAAAGTGCAATTCATAAATTTGAGGTTTGGTCTCTACAAAGCTTCAAAATCTGCTGCAGCTTTCTCCCAGCTGCCAGTGCCACACCTAACAAAGTCACAGCTCTCAGAGTTTACTTTTAAAGGAATGTGTGTTTAAATATAAAACTAGACAGATGCTACAACTGCAGTTTAGCTCCTTTGATTAAGGAGGAAGCTCCCTTTTCTGGGAGGGAAATCCTTTTACAGTAATAGGGTTAGAAACACCCTGGTTTTGAAAGATGTTCTCTGTTCTGGTGGCACCAAACTACACCTTTTCATTACTATAATCCAGAGCACTTCTCCCTTTAGAAATTCTGAGACACTTCCAAGTTTAGCTTTTAAAAATGGTTAGTAAGGTAAATCATGAAACTTTCAAAATGTATTCTTTTCTTGGGAGAGGTGTCTTCAGCTAGATGAGGTTGCAGGGAAGAAGGACGAGAGCAGTAACGTAGAAATGAAAAATTAAGTGCAGCCCTGCTGTAAAATGCACAACAGTACATGGGGGGGGGGGGGGGGAGGGGGGAAGTCAACAAGAGTAACTGGAAAAAAAAAAAAGTCACCGAAACTCATGTTATCCTGATATTAGAGAAATATTCACCTAACTCATTACTATGACCAGCCTTTCTTTTGGAACTGGTTTTCTGCAGCAGCTGGAGAGAAAATATTCATACAATTTTCATAAAGATTTAGGAATGTAAATAAAAACCCTCTCTGCTTTTAGTCACAAAAACTCAGAGAACCTGTGAATTATTGAGTAACACCACACTTTGAGGTGCATTAAAACACAAGGTTTTCATTATTGCCTAAAACTGCTCATCAGAAAGAAACTTATTGCTTAATTCCAATTTTTTAATGTTGAAGCAATAATCATTGTTATGATTATAAATCACATTTTAAAGTTGATCCAAACAATACAGCAGTTTACCTTCACAAAGGGAACATACTGTTCTAACTTTTTTCTTTTACATCGAATAATACTGTCACAAATGGTCTCCTTGGTGTTAATGGGTACAACTGGAGTAAGGCAGTATTACCCAAGTAAAACTGTACCGCAGTTTGTCCCATAATGAGTTTAAGCGAGACCTGCCCTATTAAAGCAACAAAAAGTCCTTTTCTCTCCTCTTTTACAAATGTTTTGAATATAAGAATTCATCAGGATTTAGGGGATTAAGAAACCACTGTCCACGAAAAAAAATCTGCAGAAATTTTCATTAGTTCTTTTATGAGTTGGCAGCAAACACTCTAGCTGTGAACTTTTATGAAGCTATAAATATAAAGGACCTTCTGATACTGGTATGATGATAATTCTAAATTTCCTCTTTGCAGCTGCAGTTGATCCCCTGTATTTGGTAAAAAATCTCTCTTTTTGTGATTTAACAGAGAAAGTTGGCTCAACTAAGAGAAAGTTGGCTCAACTACCGTATTGCCTTTGAGCACTTTGTGTGGATTTCATGAATTAAACCCACATGGCAACAAAACCCCCCTCCGCACCTTTCCCTTAAGGTGGCTATAAAATGTCAGTAGAAAGCAAAGCTGTTTATTTTACTTAACATTTGATTCTGTAAGTAAATGAGTTTCTAGTGGGGCTTATGTGCAAAGCACATCTTTGCAACCAGCTCCCTTATATCACTAAACTTTAATAAAAGTATGCCATAAATATTAAATCAATACTTAGAAATTTAAACTTAATATTAATGGCAAAAATAATTATGCAGGTAACTAACTGACTTGCTGACAACATATTCCCTGAAAGACTAAGATGTTTGATCGGGCGGGGGGGGGAACGTTATAGATAAATAAAAAAATCTTCACTACTGACAGCTTTTTTACAAAACCTCATTTCCCAGCGGATTTGTCTTTTGGGAGCAAAATTTAAGAAGGGATTTTGTCTACTTTTTGCTACATATTTCAGAACCTCTGTGGTGAACGGCATTCCTAAATCACTTTGATAGATCTGTGTCACTCTGGATTTGTTTGAACACTAACTGCCAAGACGTTCCACTTAATTGTCTAATAAACACAAGGAAGACTCATTTTTCCTCAGGATGTCTTGGGAAAAGGGCACAATCTGAGACCTGGAAGGGATCTCACTCCCTTGGCTTCTCAGCCCTTAAACAAATACTGGAGCAGCAAAAAAGAAGCCCAGAAAAAAAGCCATCCAGAAAATATGCAAGAGGAATGGCTATGCTGGGGCTGCAATTCGGTTTCTTGGGAGTTTGACCAGAAAGCACACAAAATACCCAAGGCTGCCCGGACGCACGCCAAAACGCAGTGCGAGATCAGTTGCATTTGTCTGTATCTGTCCCAAGGCAAACCCAAGATCAGCTTAACCACTGGAAAGTTTTCAATCATGCAAAAGAGTAATGCCACAATTAGACACCCTCTCTTTGTATCTGTAAATCTAAGAAACTGGATGCAGTGTCATTATTTACTGACTCTGCTTGAGATTATGAAATAAGGCTAGGGAGCAAACTCCGCAGAGGATATACTGGCCTAGGACAGCGGTGGCCTCTGCTCCAAGTCTGAAGAGCCTGGCTGGAGTCCTGCACTTGACATAAGATGTCTTTCAGATTTGAAACAGTAACTGTGACAGGCTGCGTTTTCAATGTCCACTGATGGGAGGCTTTGGAGCGAAGGACGCCTTCTCTATATGGTGCATTTTCCTATGATACCTATGATTTCCTACAAGAAGTAGTGCAAAACAATCGATGAGTTAACTAAAGCAGTAAACAGCTATTAGCTCTATTTCTTCCAGAATTACTCTACAGTGATCTGAAAACTTCTATCTTACAATTTACAACAGAAGATATTTTTTAAAACAAGCTAAAGGTAACTTAAGTGAAGAGTCCCTCTTTTTATGCATCTCTCTTACAAGCAGCCCACAAACTAAAGTGCCAGACAAGTCTTATTTGCTACCATTTTAATAACTGAGCAATGCAGCTCAGCCCAATACACTGTTTTACAATCTTTCCTTGGAAAAAAATACTGTTGCAGGATATCTAAAAGCATATTAGTAGTGAGCAGTGGTTTATTAGGTGCCCCCAGCAGGTCTACTGTTAATTAAATATAGGGTCACACATATGGAAAGTAATTCAGGTGCACAGGTGCTTCTATTTGTCTCTTTTCATGTCTCTTAGCCATGTAATGTTCAAGAAGTGCATGGATATAACTTAGGAACCTAATAAGGCCATTAGAAGTAAACTCCATTACAAAAAAAACCCTTCCACTTTAACGATAAACTGTAGCCATTTCAAATTTAATATGGCACTAGCAAGTAATACTACCATTGAATAATTCAACATATTGTAACATAAGGCGAGATGAGAGGAATGAGAAAGGGCAATTGCTATTTTCATTATGAGGTGCCTTTTTGGGAGATATGGTAAAAACCTCTCACCACTGACACTAATTATTTTTAATACCTTATTGGCAGATAAGCCAACTCACAACTGGACAAAAAGTAGAAATTCATAAGAGCAAAACAAGTTTTTGGCTAGATTTCTTCAGCCCTATATACTTCAGAGTTTTATTTATGGCTAAGCCAAAGCTGGATGTCAAATCTGGGTCCCTTAGAACAAAATCTTAATAATTAACTGGCAAAACTGAACATGATCGTTTCTGACACACCTACACTGGTAATTATTGCTTTGAGGCCATTTACTAATGAAATTAATGTATTCATTGCCCTAACAAATTAGCATAACTCATACATAATGCCCCACATTTCAAGACCTTCCTAGAAAAACAACACTTAATACTGCAGAATGAAATGGCAAGGGCATTACATGGAGACAGTATTCACTGAATTACTACACGTTAAAAAGCACAATGGCTAAGTGTTAGTTATAAAGCAAAATGTAAACACAAATGTGGGTATTGAAACCATTAACAGTGTAGTCAAGAGTGTACAATTGATGATTATCTTTGCGCTTCAAATAAGCACATATTACAATAGCAGTAACCATGGAACGTAATTAACTGGCTACTTTTAGTGATATGAAGTACGAAAACAGGCTTTGCAGAAGCAATTTCTTCTTCCTTGTCAAATCCAAAATAAATACAGCATGGCTAGTATGTTCCTGCCCCCCCCCCCCCAATACTGCCATCTTGACAAATTCAATGCCTAGAGTTGGCTATAGCCAACTGGGTTAAGTAGCAGAAAAGGATGGGATTAAACATATCACCTTTGAAAATGACAAAAACATCAGCAGGACTCCGCTGCCATTTTTAATCGGTAAGATTCAGTCTGTGGAAATGATTCCCAAAGTTTTCTATCTCTTCAGAAGAGAGGTCAGAGGAGCAGACCACCATGCGGCTAGATGTTGTCCCAGTCTGAGGGGGGAACCGTGTGTGAAAAACACATCCGACATGCTGTGTTGCCTGGCAGCCCGGGTGGCTGCATTTAGCATCCCAGGCAGCAAACATAACATGCATTGCTACTACAGGCCACTTGTGACCTTGCCGAGTGCCAGTATGAGGCAGATTACCTACTAGGAACCTTTGGCTTTGAGTATGAAGAATGTATTTATGTAGTTCAAATGATAAACTTACTTCGAGGGAGAACATGGGGGCAAAAATATAGTGGGATGGCAGAAAGTCACCTAGGACTCTGAGCTGCACAAAATCCACTGTCAGCTCAGTTGCGGGCAGCTGGGAACTAAGGATGGCTTTACCAGGCCCTTCTTCCACACATCTAAGGAGCCAAGCCCTGATGCCACAGCCAGGTTACTTTACTTTTGCTGTCTAGAATAGCCTAATTTACTTCCTCCTAAGAAGCACCAAATAGCACCCTGTTCTGTGGCATCTCCTCCTCTCCTCCTACGCAAGGATAGATGCATGGGAACAGAGTTCCCCAGCAGATCCTGAACTGCATCGGTAACTACTGCTCCAAAGGAAAGCACAAAGAAACTCCAAGGAAAAGAAATTTTTTGAGCAATCAGCTCAAACGTAGAGTTTTCTTACAACCCTATCCACAAGTGTTTGGTGCTTGCCCACAGGCATAAAGTTTTACATCTTAATTTATTAATGTTTTTATTCTACCCAATGTAATTTGGATTCTCTCATTACTCATACAAATGTCTGATCTTTCTCAATCCTCTTAAGCTCTCAGTTCCCATGATATCTTGTGGCAATGAGTTCTATATGCTAATTATGAGATGCATAAAATTGCATTTGCCCAGTTTTATATTTCTTGGTTATCAAGTCACTCCACTTCCTTTCCCAAACATTCCTCTTCTCTTTAGAGCTCCTCATTTTTCACCTTTCTTCAATTTGAATTAAAAAAAAGTTTTTTCAATCTTTCTTATAGGTCTTTCTTTGACCATCTATGGGCCTCTTTTGTTTCTATTTTTGCATTTCTCTGTTAATTTCTTTTTAAAACAGAAAATGACCAGAATGCAAGATAGCGTGAGAGATTTTCTACCCATTAGATATGCTTTAGACACTGCCAATGTCCCAAAGCAGAATGGTTTGAACAGTCCAGTGGTGGATTCCTGAAGCGCTGAGCTGCATAGGTGATTGTGCTCTCTCTCCTGAAGACATGAAACCTAATTATATTGCTGCTGCTGCTGCTAAGTATAGATACCTTGAGGCTATTCATGTATGACTGAGAATACTCTCCTCTTGTATCTTCTAGAACTAGCTGATCTTTGAAGCAATCATCTGAAGTGTCATGAAATTGCTTCTCTGAACCTTGCCCTGTTGTGACATATTTATAGATGGGTAGATGAAATCTATTACTATTTTGTTAGACTCAGTTACCTCTTTAATGCTGCTCACAATTGCACACTCAGGGCCCAACTTTCATTTACACTAATCCTCCTTTACACTCACACAGTAAGTTTCTATGTGTTTCTATCTGCATTCAACAATGCCAGAGTAATGGCAGCGACTCTAGTAAGAACAAAAATAGGTCTTCAACAGCTTTTCCTCAAGCAGGCAGTAAGTAGCATAAACCTGCTATGTATTTTTATGAATTTTCTTCCACTTTATAAAACAATCCCACATCAAAGAATATCCACACAAAGCTTACGATGCCCCCCAAAACATCTAAGACCACAGTATTACAAGAACAACATCTTACATTCCTGTCAAGCTGTATGTCTTTTCACTCAAAAATACTATCTCACTGGACTGTAGGAAAACTTTGGGGGTACTTCTACAGCCCATCCTTATGACCAGCCTGTTTTGCATAGTTCATAGCCAGGTACTGCTCTGCTCCAGGGAGTGATCTATGCTGCCCGACTATGTACTGCAATATCCCATCCATCCCACCACATTTCAGGTGCACTTACTTCAAAGGTCAGTCCTCTTCCATCCCCAGGCACCAAGGTCACCCATTTTGCCTTTAGAGAGATTGTATTCTTGGTGGCATACCTACTTTTATTTAATTCCTTTGTCTGACACATTGTTACTTCCCTCAAATACACCTCTGTGACCTTTCTTCCTCCAGGTCAGCTGTAATTCCTGTCCTGTCATTTACTACTGAATACAGAGTTACTTTTGTATTGCTGACATTCCTAGCAGATGTCTTTGTCCGACCCAAGCGCTCCTCACCACCTGCCACCTTGCTTCCAGGTCTGGCTATAAATAATCCCCCTCCTTGCTGGTTTGACTATAAATAATCCCCTACCCACCCTGCTGGCTTTCAGCATCAGCTGGTTCTAATTTGGGTAAGGTGGAGCTTCCTTCCCTCTCCTCGCAGAGTTACAGTTCCCCCTCCTTGTTGTGTTACCCACCCAGAAACCCTCCTAGTGCTTAAAACCAGAAGTATTTAACAGAAGGATATCAGTAGGTCTCTAAATCAAATCTTTGGCCTCTCTACCCATGTTTCTATTCCAGCGTTGCTCCCACTCGCCTTGCAGGACCAGGATGTGCGGAGGCACTGAGGCTGTGCTCACTACCAAACGCACCTCTGCCCACCCTGCTTCCCACGGAGGGACCACCGCTGCTGCTTGGTGAGCAAGCCAGCTGGCCGGCCTGGGGGGTGACTTGGCTACCCTGTGCCTGTCCAGGGTCACTTGGGACCAGCACAGGTTGAAGGGCTGTGGTTTTCACAGCCCTCACCTGTTCTGGCCCTGTGGCAACAGCCTGTGACCAACAGTCACTGTGGTGGCTTTGGGCAACCAGGGCAGATGCAGTCTTTCTTACAGGGGACCCCAGGGCCACCCTCCTGAGAGCCAAGGACATTTACAGACTGCCTGAAGAGGGCTATGTTGAGGGTGTCTACAGGATGATATGGATAAGAAGTCAAGGCCTTGTGCGCTCGGTGGGCCTCGGGTCTCTCCCAGGATCAGCCAGCACGGGTGCTTCATGGGTTTGTTCTGAGCTGTAGCTAGATGCTGACAAACAACCATCAAACAACCACCTGAGATGTCCAGAAATCATTCCCTGCACCTCGTGTACCCTGTCTTCAGTGATCATTGATTTCTTCTCCAGTGCTCATCATGTAAGACCTGACACTTAACATGCACTTGGCGTGTTTAATAAGTAAACAAATACACCAAACTCACCACCTTAGTTCCTACACGCAGAATACAAACTGCAGTGAGGGACAGGGTACATTGGTGAACACTACTTTTTTAAAACGAAGACAGAAGAATGCCTCGGGTCAGCCCAGGGTGGTGTAATAGAATAGTAAGAGGGAAGTGTTGAGACAGCCCACAGAGCAGCAGCCAGCATTGAAATTCAATTTTAAAAAGTCACATCAGTGGAACTACTAGTGGACAGTTTTCCAAAGTTTTAGCACACTTTCTTCTCTGAGGTGGCTCTTTCATCTTCCTCTTTACAGAAGACAGCAGGTAGCTATACCAGGTAACTAATGCTGCTTTTCAAGTCGGTGGCCCAAGACCTTCCCTCCAGAGGATGCAGCAGAAAACAAATAGTACCAGAACTGGACTCAAGAAAATATTCTGGGTTTATGGCATCCTTCTCAGGAAAAGCAGTGATTGCAACAGTAGCAACAGGCCACCTGCAGCAAGATAAGCAATAAGAAGTGAGAAACAAAGGCAGAGGAATGAAAGGGTGGCTTGATTTTCTCAAATCCCTTAAAGATTTGACTTGACTCAAAGAACTGATGGATTTGCTGGGTTGAGTGTTTTTCTCACATCCTCAGTAAAAAATTAGGGGGAAAACAGTGATTAAGGAGTGACCACATCTGTGGAAAGGGGCTGGTGAGAGAAAACATGGTAAAATCCTGAGAAGGCATGGATGGCTGTATTCATCTGCTGGCATTAAGCCCATTTACACCCACTGAAGACCTGTATTTTGTGACATTCATTATCTGGCCTAAACAGGCATTTCTGCAAGAAGGGTTAACTCAGAGAGCCCAAGCGGGCAGTGATGTCCCTCCGTGCAACTGGAGGCACTAACTCAGCGTAACTGGAGGAACTCTGGGTGACCTTAAAGGCTGCACATACAAGTCTTGCCTGCAAAACCCGTGAGAACTTTTTCTGCTATGATTATAAACTTTACTAAGTTAGACTCTCACAGAGTTATATAACCCTATGTGGTAGTTAATGAAGTGCTGGATGTAAGAAAAATAACTGCAATGTTATTTTGCCCCTGGTATGCTTTGCCTTATAAGGATTAAAGCTAGAGCTAATTCACTTGTGTTTTGTGATCTCTATCATGCTGCAATAATAATACTTAGCACTTTACAGCACTTTTCACTTATAAAAAGTGCTTTACAAACATTATCTAATTATTAATCTTCACAACAGTCCTGTGACATAGGTATACAGGTCAATTTAATGTTCTGCTTTAATAAACTACTAGCACTTTAGTAAATTGAAAAGTATAAAACACATTAAATTCACTTAAGAGAAACAAAAGTTAGTGAACAAATTGCAATTCTCTCTACAACATTCTAGGTGGGCAATACACATAGCAAACTGTCCCTGATCACCACCTCTGAGGTCCACATGGCACAACCTAACTAACAAATATTTCAACTAAGTAGTTGAGACACTCATCTTTTAAGAAGACAGAGTTACTTTTTGGTTGGCATTATTCATACCATCAGTGCAGCTGAGGCTGCTTGATTAAGACTACTCTATATTAAGTTCTGAACAAACACAAAACATACAGTTGTCTCTACTTTACAATGGGTGAAATCAAGGTATAAAACAAGGGACAAGATACAGGGAACTGGGGAAAATTAGTATAGCAAGCAGTACTCATGACCATTCAAGTTATATCTGCCTACACACACATGTGCAGAGCCACTTTATACCAGTATGCTTGCCATCTTCTCATTAGTACTCTGCAATTCTCTCCCTTGGTAAACCTCACAGGCTTCAGTTGCTTGTGATTAAAGTCAGTACAAGAGTTTGACATTTGGTAAACACATCATCATACAGACCTAGTTATATAATCACAAACTATTTTTTCCCCCCAAAGGTCACCGTTTCATTTGGTGCATTGCATGGACTTGTCTTCAGGATGAATCAATGCAGGACAAGAGGCTGTTGCCTAATGAACAGAACGGCTGCTCCTTGAGTTGCAGAGGTTCGGAGTTATGTAGTGGCTGAGGAATGCAGGAAGAAAAAGAAAAGAGAGAGAGAGAGAGAGAGAGAGAGAGAGAGAGAGAAAGAAAAACAGAAGTCTCCTACTTAAGGTAGTTTAAAAGCTGCCCTGAAGAGTTCAGAGTCTGTACCTATGTCTGTCTGGAGAGAGTCCGTGTGATACTGGACAAGTTTCTTAAAATCAAGCTTTTTACACAAGGTCGTCCATCAATCGTATGTTCCTCATGTGCTCATTGCCAGACCTGAAATGTGGGGTCTACCTTGCTGAAAGTGCTGATCACACACAAATGTAGCTGAAGTTAAAGGGAGCTGTGCTTTCAGCATAAAACATACTGCTAAATATTCTGAAAAACAGAATGGGGTGTCTCAGACTGGGTTCCCAAATCGGTAGGCACTTTCAACCTTGAACTGCTGTGCCCCAGTCTCCATTTGTCAAATGAGGACAACAATTCCTCTTCATTACACAGGGGTGTTGTGAAAATAACTTCATTAATGGTTTGTGAAGCACAGTAGAGTTGAGTGCGATACAGAAACCTACAAGAAGAAGAATAATTCTGTCTCTGGAGCAAGTTTTGAAATGCATGCAATAAAAAGGGCCTGAAGGCACACACTGAACAGAGGACAAAAAATAAAAATATTAAATTCAAAATATTTGAATGAAATATTTGAACTGCTCATTAAGTGTCACCCATTCTCTGTCTAACAGACTTCACCCTTACTTTTACTCTCAACTTTGCAATCCCAGCAAGGTTTATTTTTAATTTCTCATGTTTCTAAAAATTCAAAGCTATCCAACTCTTCACAAATGCCATGACACGAAATTATACTGACAAGCCCATGGCTCACTAGCACCACTGGCATCATTTAGATTCACTGTGCAGATCTTTACCACTTGAGCTCATGGAAAAAAATAGCAAGAGTATCTTTCTCAACATGAACCAGCACTCGAAGGACAGAAGATCATACTTTGATAGTAGATTTTGAAGGTATTCCCAAACAGCAAAGGTTTGGCTTTTTCTGAAAGAAGGGAATATGTATTGCTCTGTTTTGGCACTTTATTTTTAACTCTGAATCTCAAAACTGTATACAGAGCAATACATATTCTCCCTTCTTTCAGAAAAAGGCAAACCATTTTGATCAAAGTTTTTCCAAATGCTTTACCTCAGGAGATAGCCCAGCATGGGAAATATCAGTCCAAACAGTTGAAGTTTGTGAAGATTATAAACAACAAGATTTTTTTTTAAATGAGAATTGTCAAGTAACCTTAATGGCAGGCAATATTCTCTGCCCTACCTAGAATATTCATGCACACACTGTTCCACACTGAATGTTTTTGAGTGTTTTGCTTGCTGTGCAGCTCATTTTAATTCTCTGCTAACAAATTTTCTTCAGTGCTGAGTTTCCCCTCTTTTTTTTTTTATTTTTTTTTTATTATACACCCCCTAGCTGTTTCTTATATGGAGAGAATAGTATTTCTCAGCTTCCCTTAAATAATATACAGATGACTAATCACTGTGGCACCCAGGAAAGATATGTCAGGTAAAGTAAACATTCAGAAAAGAATGAACCCTTGAGCTATCCCTGCCAAATACTCTTACCTGGAACTGTCACAATGATTGTGGTACGACCAAAGAAGGAGCCTTTGATGACTGAGGAGTTATCTAAATTAGTAAACTGCCTGGTGAGTAGCAGAAAGCCTACTGCCAGTTAGTTTAAAGCAGTGGCATTTAATAGAGATGATAGAACCAGAGGGCTGCCTTTCATGACTGTGACATTGAGGCTATCAAATATGTTTTTAAAATGTGAGCAAGAGAAAACCGCCATTGGCTATTTTACTGCCATTTGTCCAATGGGCTTAAACGGTACAAATGCAATGGCCGCTTTTTGGCTGAATAACATTATACCACAAGGGCTTATAAGGGGCTGATGCTAAAGCTAGAACTGCATCTCTCCCCAAAACATACATAAAAAAGAGGACATCCAGGGCCCCCCATCTCTCTCCTAAATCTAGATTTTATAAAAACCAAGTTTGCAAAACACTATTCTAATATAAGATTTTTCTGCCTAAAAATACATACATAAATATAAAACACACAGAGAATATTATGGTATTACTCTCCACACGAAAGAGGACACAATTTGTTTTAGGTGTGCTGACACAATCTGTTTTAGCTGCGCTATGGCAGAAATGACTTTGCTCTTTTAAGTTTCTAAGAACTGCTCTTGTGCACATATCAAGCACTGGTTGTGAACTCTTCAAATCTGCTTCTTAACATTATGTTGGCCACTCAGTCTGGAAGCCAATTTTACCCTCATTCTAAGGTATCTCTTGGGATGTCCTCTCCATGCTTCCATTTTTTGTTCTTAGCTGCCAGTGTTTCTATTTTATTTTTTATGCCTCACCTGTATTTTGATGCCACATTCTGTCACACGAGTAATGATTTGGACACCCTGGATTAACGGCAGCTGAAGCTGATGAAGATGTAGCTGGTACATGATCTGTAACAGCGTTTGAGAGGCAAACACATCATCCTCCCCAGGAGCCTGCGGACCGCGGAAGCTCGTGCTGTGCACGCGGCCGGAGGAGGAGCAGACAGCACGCAGGCAGGCTGCGGGGGAGCAGCGGCACGCAAATCTTCTCTACCAGAGTGAGAGTCTGCTGTCCTGAACTCAAGTCTGCCAAAACTGAATTCAGTCCCATCAACAACAAATCACTGTAAAAGAACAAACGATCCCTAGGCCAAATATGTGGGAAGGCAGAGAGTCCATGCACATGGTTACAAAACTGAATCCACAGGGCTGAGCCCCTTCACTGCCTGTCTGCAATACAATACCAAGCACGGTTCCTCGGACGAGAAGTAACTAATGGCTCACAGGCACTGGCCTGCTTAAAACTCCTACTTTGTCAGGGCGAAGTAAGAGAAAATAATCTAAAATAGACAATTTACTTCTCCTCTTGCCACAATTTCTTACAATAGTTCTTCATCCAAAGCAGCCTCCTTGTTATCAGGCAGCTGATATTGCCCACTTCCAGATGTATTCTCATATACTTTGTGCTACGGACAGTAATGCTTTGTTTGGTCCTCACAGGCATCTGGAATATAGACCCGGGGGACACAGCTGGGAGCTGAATATGCAGAGATGCATGTGCTGGAGCTGAAAAGAGTAAACCCACTTCAAAGGAACAGCAGAGAGAGTCAGAAATTGGTTGGACAAGAAGGATGATGTGAGGAAAGGGAAAAGATAATGGCAGCTGTGGTTTGCATGTGACGTTCAGGAGAGGATTAATAAACATAACTATAAGCAGCTAGCAACAGTGTCCTCCCAAGTGGGCTGCATCCAACTGAAGGTAGTGAAAGCCCCTTGGAGCACAAGGTCCAGCATGAACTTTCAGGAAGAGTATATTCTGATGATAAAAATATTCTGATCTGATTATACACTGCTGGCAAACTTCACTGAGGGTTAGAGAAAAATCTTGACTGGTGTCTGTCTATCATCCCACTCAGGTTGTTCCACATGAACTCAAACTTTTAATAGGATCAGCTATTTATTTCTTCACAGACACACCTCTGAAGTATACAATTAAGTAATTTATTTCAGAAAATAGCATCTATTATACAACAAAGAGAAATGCAAGCTATATCCTTTATTTTTTGAGTAATTCACCTCATTACTTCCCAGTTAGAGGAACATTTCCTTTAAAATAACTTCTACACTTGTCTATGGCAGGAAATAGCTGACTGGAGAAGGCAAGAGCGTACACATCCACAGAACAGAGAAGGGAACTCGTACACAAAAAGGTAGCTGAGGAAACAACAGACTGAAATATATCCAGTGTGTGAGGATGAGACTTACAGACCTGGAGGCTTGTGTTTTGATAAAGAGAGCCAAGAGAAAAAGAGATAGAGAAAATGAGTAATTTTTCTAATGTAGTCCTATGCATTCAAAGATCCATTAGAATGACTTATAGCTCCATGCTGTTTTCTCCAGCTCTGTACCTGCCACTTTGCTGATACCTACAGAGGACTTGCACAGGTATCTACCCAGACTTTGCTTTTCTGAACTGCAAATTGTTAATTTCACATTAAATCCAATACTTTCTGTCAACATTTGTAAATATCACCAGTTGTGTGACTTACCTGTGCTGTAGATTCTCTGCATGCTGGACTATCTTCTAAATACAAATCCTAGAAGAACAACAGACGTTTGGTAAAAAAAAAAAAAAAAAACAAAAAACCAAAAAACCCCCACCAATCTTATTTAAAGATTATCTTCACCAGCCAAATATACATAAAACCTTCTACTGTCACCCTTCTGGCAGAATTAAGGAATAACAAAGCCAGATCTGTAATGAAAAATGAATATCTTACCACTCTGAGATCTGGTTCACATTTGATAATTGGCACCTTTCTCCCATTTACAGTTTTTATATTATGCAAATACACACACACCCCAAGTCAATGAGGTACAAACAGCTAAGTTTCAAATAGATTACTGACGACCAGCATAACCTAGAGCTCAGGACCTTTGGGCCTCCCTGAGCCTTTGGAAAGAATGAAGGTTTACGGTGTTTAGCCATCATCAAGGGAAACATGCAGCTTTGGTGAGATAATACACTCAGGAAAGAGTATTGCAAGTTTTTGTAGCAGTAGGTATGACTTGAGAAGAAAAATGAGTTTCCTCCATAAAACAAAGACATCTAAAAATGTGATTGTCAAATCCAACACATACACCTAACACAACTTCCAAATCCTGATTCTTAAACACAAGTATAAAAATCTGTTTCTAGTTTGATGAGCATTACAGTAGGTTCAACAACATGCTGAAAATAAGGTGCTGAAATACAAGGACCTAACAAAGGCAGGATATTGTTTTTGCAAAGTTTTGAAGCTCTGTCAGACACACAGAAGGTTCAGTAGAACAAGGGCAACTCTAGCCAAGTCTCAAATACAGCTGTCTCTGCGACTTCCCCAAGCCGCATCTGTCTGGTTTTGCACAAGCTGTCTTCAACTACCTAGGGACGGTACAGAGAAAACAGAACCAGACTCTTCTCAGGGGAGCACAAGTGACAGGAGGAGAGACAATCAATGGACACCAAGTTACAAAAAGGGAAATCCAAATAGATACTGTTGGGGGTTAAAATCCCTGGGGGTAAAATCCCTGTTCTTGGGAATATGCCAAACTGGACAGGACACGGTCCTGAGCAACCTGATCCAAGTCAGCCCTGCTTTGAGCAGAGAGCTGGTACTCGTGAGCTCTCGAGCTGACTTGCATGACAGCTCATAACCTTCTCGCAACTCCAACCTGGGGTGGAGCGAGCTGACTCTGACTGTCGGAGGAGACTGAAATCTCCCTTCTCATGAAACAAATACAAACTTTAACCTGGAAGGTATCAATACAACCTGGATCTTTTGTGAGTCAGAGTTAATGGCAGCTCAAAGTACATCACTGAACAAATGAAATAACTGAATAAGCTCTCTAGAAAGAAAGAAAGACTGCACCTCTAACAGCTAAATGCTCCCATCATCACTGCACCTTAAACCTGAGGGATGTCACATGCCATCTCATGGATATATTAAACTACTTGCTGCGGTGGCTTCCTTAAAACCCTGTAAAAGATCAGAAGTGGCACAGAATAGGACCAATACGCTCTGCTGTACTTATTAGATTGGTTTCCAAATGAAAGCCCACAGAGTACAGGGAGAAGGTAGGAAGAGAGGGAGGGAGGTAAAATTGCAGCAACAGTGGGGCTGCATTGCAGAAAGGCTGAAAATATCATCTCAGATTTACTAAATGAATGGATAATTCCTCAACATTCATGACTGATTGCCATACCGGTGTTCAACAGAAAATTGCTCACAATTAATCGAAGAAAGTGCGAGATTATCTAACATTTCTCCAGAAATATCTGAAGACAGCCTTTCTGAAACACTTCCTGCTACTCAGGAAGATGTCAGTAGAAAAATAACAGAACATTTTTTGAAAGAGGGTGACACGGAGGCACGGGCTGTTCTCAGAAAGTGACTGACCTGCGGTCTCAAAGGTGAAAGGCAAGAGCTAGTTAAGATTTCATCTCTGATACCAGACGACTAAGTCTGAATAGTGATGACCAGAATAGAGAGAACTTAGTAACAGAGTGAAATTTGCAAGAAAGAGTTTTGAATACAAGATAACATTAAATAAAATACTAGGGTGGATGACACCAGAGAGAATGTAGGAGTGAACTGAAATCACTTCAGGTTTATCGCGTAGCTCTCTCCCACTGTTCCTTTCTTCTGTTACTTGACCTTCATGTTGTGGAGTTTTCAGAAACCAGCATATCAAACTATGCATATTTAAAAATAATACCTCCAGAGTATCCTCCGTTTATATAAATATTTCACTTTTTTTAAAATTGATAAAATGATGCAAGAGTTGTGCCTTGGGAGGTGCACCACCACTGCACCCCCGACGAACCACGTCGGGCTGAACAATCCTCAGTACCTCTCCTCCCTTCCTCTCTCCTGAGCCTTATATAATCTTCCTAGTTGGAACTGTAGGTAGCCAGTGTCACAGGGAATATTTTTCCCCTACATTTTAGAATACTGTAATTTATAACATGAAATTAAAACCAACATAAATTAGTAATTCAATCCCTATATTCCAATTTAATGAACTAGAGGCTTCATTGCATTATTGTTTTGTGCCACTGGACCAATCATTTGGTTTACAGATGGAATGCACTTCTTTGTTAATAAATAAATGCATAAAAAATAAAAGGTATCCTCAATGCAATTATGTTGATGTCCCTCAGGAACCAGAATGCAATTATTTAAAATATTATTTTCTTAGATTACTCTCAAGAAAATAAGGAAAGAAATATGAAATTTGTGTCCTTTTAGCTTAAGCTCATTTTAAGAGCAGTAACAGTGATGCAGTTGGTCCCCAGTGGCAACTGAGAAGCACTTAGCCAGAAAATTGTTATTGGATTACAGTTCTGGCTTCATAAAATGTGGCTAAAGATCATTTTAGACATCTATGGAATGACCCATCGTCAAAACTCATAAGACAAACAAGTGACAAAGTTACTGTACTTGGCCACTTCGGAGGATTTTTCATATCACAAAGGTAATTTGGGGCAGTATCAGCCTACACAGTTTTTTTGATTCAATTATAAAAATAACTCACAATAAGAAGAATTCTAGCATAAATAATTAAATCTCTCTGGAGGAAAAAAAAACCCACGAATGTACATATGCTTTCAAGTGTTCTCTATGTATAAAGAATTGTGAAGTGATATGGTGACCAGCAGTCAATTCTCATATTGAGAACTACTTTTCAAAGTAACTGGTCTTCCTTATTAAAATAAACAAGATGAAAAGGGCACCAAAGGACACTGCATGATTTTTAACAATGTGCAAACTGAATCTACTTAGATACCTCTAAAGTTCCTACCATCTTTTTCATTTCACTTTACAGTCTTTTTTAAACAGATGATTTCCTGGATGAGGCTCTTACCTCCTATATATTAATCTGCTGTTAAATATATATATATATATATATATATATATATATATATATCCTAATGTGAACATACATCGGATGCACATGTGCACACTTGGGTAAATGCAAAAAAGAAACAAAATCTGTCACCTTTGCATTTGAAGTCACCATGACCAACTGGCAACATAGTAAAAACAAGGGCCTAAAGGCTCAAAGGTGTGCTGAATCAAGAAGATTTTTGCAGTTTATCCAAGAAGCCAAAGCCACATTGTTTAGCTGACAGCACTCTATGACCATGAGCATCATTCAGCTGAGATGTGGGTTTGAGGATTACTGGAGTGGCAGAGGGTTCCTCCCTCACACCTCCTCAGTGAAAGAAAAGAGTAGGAAAAAAAAAGTCTACTGTAAACAAACAAGATTCTAGTTCCAACGGGGAAGTTCCCAAAGTTTTAATCAATCCACCCTTGGCTAGAAAACCGGCAGCCTTATTTCCTCCACAACAATGTCCAGACAGTAATTTTGTTCATTCTTGCGAGAAAGGAAAATATCAGATGGGTTCCATTTAGCAGGGTCACAGAGACCAGATCTGCGCTCGGACGAACATATGGATCCTCACACTTAGGGTCAGATTCTAAAACTCTTACTCACAGCAAAAATTGTTTAGCTCCTAGAGTGATACCAGTAGGTCACGGAGGCTGGTATTATTATACCAAAGGAACGGTATCACTGACGGCTGCTGGCATCACAAACATACTTTCAAACTTAGTGCTTCCCTACAGAAGGATACTGTTTCTCTATACAGATGCATAATGTCATCTGGTGCAGCAGCTAAGGAGAGGAGAGCTATTTTGTTTTCAAGTCTCTTCTCCTTAAGAATCACTATCAAGCTTGTTTCATTGCACAGAAGTGTAATTCTGAGCTATACTGACCTGCTTATTTCCAGAGTTCTGTTTAATTATCCAAAAATGCACAAGAAAGTAGAACAGCCCTATTTGAACACCCTGATGCTGTCACAGCAATTTCTGCTCCTGGCACATGCTATTTCAACAGCCAGTGATCACTGGAGTTAAAGTGCATGCAACCAGCTGAATAGGATGCAATTCTTATTCTTATGATGAATATCAGGGTCAGGGGTGAGTACCAGATAACACATAACAGATGTGGAGGGAGTAGAAGGAATTCTGTTTACTTTGGGTGACCACCTACATTTCAAGAGGGGGAAAAAAAAAAAAAAAAAAAGTCTAACACTGCAAGATGAAGATCGCTTAAGGGACTGCATTGTACAATATTGTGCAGGACAGAGTTACATATTTGTATATTAGCATGAAATATTGTCCAGCCCAAATTAACCTCTCATGCAATGTAACTCTTCAGGAAACAAATAAGAGAAATCTTTTCAAAACATACCCTGTGGTCATTTCAGCTGGTATTGAAAGGCTGTTTTCTTTTTATGTTGCCTGTACTTCTTTCCATTTCAGGATTTTTTCAGGGACCAGCAGCAAAGTATCCTTATCAAGATGAAATGGAGAAAAAATGATTCAAACCTGAGGGAAGCTCTGGACAGCCCCCAAGAAGGCTCTGCAAGATGCTCATGATAGCGCATTTACAGGCATTCAGTTCGGGACCACAAAGCGCTGCAAGCTGTCACTAGCTGCTTGGGCTGGATCCTCAGCCCTGTAGCCCAGGTCATGCCAACGGGACCTGAAACTGCTCCAAGCAGGCAGCGGGTGATCCTTCCAGAGAAGATAACGGGGTAGGGGATTCACAGGAACTCCTGAAGCTGGCAAAACTCTTAGCAGCCATTTAGCTGCTCAGCCCTTCACAGCCAACGGTTAGGGAAGAGGAACCTTCCTCAACTCCACCAGCTCTTAACCACCAAGCAGCAAGGAGGGAGCCTTGCAACTTCATTTAGCTATTGGGAGGGGCAGGTGGGAAGACTAATAACTTCAAGTACAGCAGTGAACTTCCTTCAAATATAAGCAGTGAACTTACTGTACAGTCATGAACTAAAACATTTCTTTGTTTTCCTGCTCCCATCTCCCCTCTCTCCCCTCCCCCAAGAAACCATGAAAGTCATTAAATGTCTCAATGTTTTCCATACAGATGTTTCTACAAGTTACAAGGTCGAAGTGGACCAGTTAGGAGATCTTCAGAATACCAGAAAAGGCTTCAGTCGAAAAGTAGGAGGAGGGAGGGGAGGAAATAAAGCTCATTCATAAGAATAAAGAAATGAAGCTATCCCAGGACAAGTTGCATTTCTCAATATGCTACAGACATTTACCTCCCAAACAGCTGAAAACAAATGCCATTGTGAAGGCTGCCATACCAAGGTTTTTCAACAAACGGATGGGTTTTGTTGAAAAGTTTTCCAAAACATTTCCGCATATATAAAATTCTAAACAAGGTAACCAGTAATTACACATAAAATGACCAAGCCAGAGCTCAAAACAGAATTAATGGGAGTATCATTACAACTTTTCAAACTAAGCTTTCTAGAAAATCTAGCAGATGCTGTATGAAAGACCAGATATCAGAAAATAATTGCAAGCAGGCAAGCTTCCTCTAAGTAAGAATCAGCAGCAAAAAAAAATCACCATGTAGATGTCACCAGTTAGTCTGCTCTCTTCCTTAAGGAGTTTTGCTGTTTATTCCTTTGGAAGCCTTGCTCTGGATGTTGAGGATCCAATCCAGTTTTTATGGGTGAAGTACACAGTGGGCAAGTAAATATGGCAAATGATCTCAGAACTATTCTGGACTGTTGTCTTACATTTTTACAGATACACACTGCCTCATTTAGATGATGGCTTGAAATGGAGAAAGGAAGACAATTTAAGTAGAAAACTCAATAGATTTCAGTTCTAAGCCTTTTCTGCAATGCAAATCTCATCTCAGGTTACATTAAAGATAATTAAAAATAAAATCCTAATTCTTTAAAACAGAAAATATATTTGCAGCATAAAGCAGTCATTCTTTTTCAAAATCAAAACAATCTGCAGGAACAACTCCTGGGCTATTCCTGGGGTTTGGCTGAAACAAACCAGCCAAAACCACCAATCATTTCTCAGAAAGTGGAAGGGAATGTATCCCCACTACGTTAACTTTTGGGTTGCTGCCACGCTTCCATTTTGGCAACCAAAGGAATGCTGTGGGCACCCTATAAAGGCATCTGTGGCAGCCTCAGGGTTAAAGCAGACATTTCTCATCTTTGACAGATGGATAATTCATGGTCATTATTACTAAATTCAACTGCTCAATAATTTAGATATGACAAACGTGTGCAGGAATATATGCCAGGACACCCTTCTAGGAATCCCAATATTGCATATCCCCTCCATGCTTTCACCACGCATCCTCACGCCGAGTGCAACACATTGAAACAAATGAGGGCTTTCTGAGCACTTCAGCTGCCTGGTGCCACGCCGGCTACATTAGAGAGTGGTTCCAGAGAGTTACTGCGTGCAGACCTAGGGGTGGATGGGTTAGCTTGGCTTTGTCAATAATGTCAATAAATGTAATGCAAGTCCAATTTCCCTTTTGTTGTTGTTGTTGGGGGGGGGGGGGTTGGGTTTTTTGGGTTTTTTTTTTTTTTTGAGGCCCAACTTCTTCAGTTCTGCTGCTGCAGATATTAACACTTAAGCAATCTTAAGGAACGAATCTGCAGACAGACAGTCACCGTTTGAATGGCACCGAGTGCCAGTAAGTTCTACTGAAACATTGTTCGGATGGCTTTAAAGCAGATCCTGGCTGGGTAAACACTTGTGCCAAAGATTCGCCGCAAGTCTGCTTCTACCACACAAATAAGAAGTCACAAAGTGAAGCCACTCAAACTGTCCTTTTCTCCCCATTACCATCCCATATCCCAAACCCATCTTTTTTTTTTTTTCTTAAAAAAAAAAAAAAATGTGGGGACAGGCATAAAGCTCTTTTGACAAAGGTTTCTTTAAAAGTCCCTTTTCCTTATTTCAGCTGATAGAGGAAACTGAACTTTTCTTCCCTGCTCACACTGATATTTCCAAATCGGCTGACACAAGAAAGCACCTCAGAAGACCTCTAAAGCTCACTTGACGAATTTGAAAGTCTTCCATTGACTTCAGAGGCCCTTGGATCAGGCCCCAAGTCAGCACACAGACGGGCGAGCACAGACTTCCCAGCCCCAGCGCTGCCTGCAACCCAGCTCTCCGTACGCGACTGCCAAAGCAGCGGAGGGATCTCACCTAACCTCACATCTCAAAGTTTGCTTGTGCTTCTGTTTCCTTGCTAACCTGCAGAACATTCTGCAGAGTTTCACTAATTCTTGTGCTGACTTTGGCTAACACAGATTTATTATACAAAATATGCAATGCAGCAGTTGAACCACAAAACCCAGGTATCACACACTGGCTTTTCTGGAGAGAAGAGCAGAGGGGATTTTTTTTTAAAAAAATACTTTTTGAGATCTTAAGTATCTATGTTTTCTGTGCTCTCCTCCTTCTCCCTAGAAATTTCATTGCCTTCATGTGTCTGTATAAAGTCCTGAGATGTCGTATTTTTAGTTAGAAAATGAACCTTTTAGAGCAGAGAGCTGACTCTTACTTGTTAGTAACTCACTTGGTACACTATTGGCACGAGGTAATATGGAAGAATACATCACAACAGCAGTAAGTGGGAAAAGCCTCTGCACTGTTTTTCTGCCACGGCCATGAATCCTCCTTAGAGCGCTGGCAAGACAAGGAACTCCAGGCAAAGGTGTGAGAGCCAAGCCCGACCTGTAAGCCTGCAAAGCATCTCAGCCACAGCGAGAGCTGAACCTAACTTTCTGTACACTCGTGGCGAGTGACTCCATTCCCCAGTTCTGATGAAATATTCACAATATCTGTTTCAGACTACCAAGAGCTGCATTAGCTTCCAAATCAACATCTTTCTGTTCCTGTACCTTTCACACCACCCCAAATCACAACTGCTTCAAACCATTGCCACTGCAGACCCAGGACACGCCGCAAGGAGACACAGCGCTCCCGTGGCTCCTCCAGCTACCAAGAGCTAAAGAACAAGACATCCCACAGGCCCTTCTCAACATCTCGTACAACCGACTCTTTCACCAGTAACTGCTCTGACATCTGGTGGTTTTAAACTGCCTCTCCTTTCCTTGCCCTCTGATTGAGGTTATAAGCGTGTTTGTAAGATGCTTACAGAGCTAAAATAAAACTAAAGGAAGAGCATCATAACCTCAACAGTGCAGAGACATACAGGGCACCACGCAGAGTTAAAGACAATCAAAGCTGGGAGAGGAAACCCTGCATAAGTTTCTCCCACCTGTTGTGGCCAGGTAAACACACACTTCTTCCTGGTGAGCAAGCAAGTTTTTGCAGTCACAGAAGTGCAGCAGAGCATCACAACCCTTCTTGTCTCCTGCTCAACAGATAAAGCATTCTTTTGCTTCTAATTAAAAAGATTAATAAAGTAAGAGAACACATCAGGTTTGCATCAATCATTGCCCATGTGGTTCTTATTACTGTAATTAAAAGTTATCTCCTCAAAATTGTTGGATGAAAGTGCCATGATCTGCAATTGAAAACACATTGAAGGGAGTTATCCAACTTATTTGACTGTTTTAAGACAGTCAAATTTCAGAGCACTGTGGAGATAATGCATTCAAAAGAGTCCTTAAAGGCAATCTATCAGTGAAAGTGCACTTCTGTCCTACAACACCCCCCTTTATAAAGAATGCGAACCTTGCTAAGGGGTTTTTTTGTGGGGGAAAAAAAAGTTAATAGTAAGAATGGATGTCTTTTTTAAAAAAGGAAGCTATTTGAGTTCAGCCTCTAAAATTCAGGGCTTGATCTTGAGAGTTGTTTAGGTCCTGCATATATTAGAAATGCTCAGCTCCCTTGGGACTGAATCTTTTCAAGTGTTTAGCTTTTCACATTGAATGGGCCAAATTTCAAATAAGCCTAAACAAACCTGGCTCTTTTGCTGACATATGACCCCTTTATCCTCAGAATTTAATGCTGAGTTTTGACATGCAAGCTTTCACAATATACTGGATTTTGGACACTGGTGGTCTAACTGAAGAATTTTTGCACGTGCAGGAATGCAGACTTACAAATCTGTGAAATGAGGATGCACAGCAAACTGAATTTTTAATATAATTACAATTCCTTTCTTTCAAACATTAATGTATAATACTTTTAACAACAAGCTAATTACATCAAATTTAAGCAGATTAAAAACCCAACTCTTTTGAATGCTTTCTTTGTATAAGGCAACTTTGAAAGTTCTTTTCCTCACTCCCTTCCTCTCCTTTCTCTGCCCTGCCATATATTTTGGCACAGGATGCAGCGACTTCACAGAGTTCTGTTCAAAATTATCCAGGATGCAAAGCCGTGCAGCAGTGCTTGAGAAAGGTTAGCGGGGTGCTATTGAAAAATACATTTTTAATATGGAGGAAAGTATCTCTGGTAACATAAAGGAAAAACCTCTTATTTAACACATCACACGAAAACACCGAAGGGTGCTAAAGGAGGACTTGTGTGAATCTTTTTATGAAAGAGAAAAGAACATTTTCCTGACATCTTTGTTTACATTTGAACTCGGCTACCAGTTTTACTTTTGCAGCTTCTGAACCTCGGCCATCTCTTGTATCTTCTATACTGGTACCAACAGACAGCTTGATCCATGGGCAGTGGATTTACATGACGGTTAATTTACATGACAAGAGATGAAAACAGTCAGTCTCCAAAGGGTTTTTAGAAAACTACAAGAGACTGTACAATTCGTTTTACAATCTTCAGCTGTAAGAAAGAGCTTTTCTAATTTTTATTTTTTGCTCAGATGGAATTATCCAAATCTCACAGAATTTTACGAGTTTTACAGATAAATCTGAGCAAAACCTGGCTTTTAAGGGAAAAAAAACATTAACAGGAAGAAACAAGAAAGATGTTTGAAATAAGAATTCTGACATGAGACCATGGGAAGAACATGGCACAACATATTTGCTGTGGCCCCCCCTCTACAATATCCTATAGAAAAACTACCCTGTATCAAAGAAAGCATAGAGAAAAGAGAAACAGTGATACTGAATATGATAAAAAGCTTTTTTATGTTTAATATATAGGAGAAATTGCTCAAGAACAGTTAAACGTGACCCATTTAATATTCCAAGGTCTCCAATACCTATGGTACTCTGTGGAGTAAGTGCTGATCGTGCAAATTAAGGTTCCCTGGGGATACACAGTGCTTTTCCCTTGCAGTTTGAATTTTCCAAGTTCTCAAAAAACTTTTAGAGATGTGGATACATGTTACTGCATTCAAGATTTGATACCTTCCAGAACCCTTTACATTTAGGGGCCTAGGTTCTTACTCAGTTTGCAGTAAGCTTACATATTCCACCGGCTATCATTTGGGCTCATTACATCTGAGCAAATGCAAGAAAATCCAGATTACGCATCACCTCTGAATCTGGCATCAAACACCGAATCAAAACTTTACAAATTAGGTGAGAACTGGGGTTTGAGATGAGAGGGCTAAAAAAATGTACAAGAAGTTAGGAATGGCAAAGCTGATTTAATATGAGTATCATGTGCCCACTGTCTGAATACAAAAGCATGCGACGGCAGGCCATCCATTTTTATAATTTTACTACAATTATATAGATTCTAACCTATAGGGAAATTATGCTATAAAACAAGTCACCCTAACCCCCATTCCCTAAACATTTCTCTAAAAGATTAAACTGTGCCTTTTCCTATGGCTATTTTTAGTAATGGCATCAGTAATTAAACATACTATGGTCCAGGGCCCCAAAGAAAACATCACTCCAGGTTCTGGATGTGTTCCATGTTATCTTGAAACAATCTTGAGCAATGTCCGCAGCCAGCCTTGAGGTCCGAGTGGATCTGCAGGGACCCATTACACTTGCCAGGGGAAATGCTGGGGTTTGACAGTGCAAGCAATTTAGCTTTATTCCCTGGAACTGAGGCATGACACAGTGTGAAGCTGCTATTGTTCTCCTTGGTTTCTCTAAAACACTTCAGTTCAAATCTTCTCTCTGCCTAATTCGTAGCTAAAATTTGAACCACAGCCTGCAGCCTCTCAAGGGAGCATCCCAAGCACCTGATAACAGCATACTCCCAGGAGGATGTACTCTGAATCCCTGTTCTTGCGGATTCTCCACCAAAAGAGAACTAGTTAAGGATAAAGTCCCATGTACCTGTTCTTCAGTTCAAAAGATCTCTCTCCTGGCCACATCTTCATTTCCAATAAGCTACTGTCCTCCTCCATTTTTCAGGGCTGCAGCATCAATCAGGTCACAGCAATGATTTGGGTTAAAAGCAGCAACACCTTCCTGCTTCCCCACCCTGACTGCAGCGAAGTGTTATCCTTGTATCCTGAGTTAAAACTCAGGTCATTTCAATGCCTGGAGGTCCATGGCAATGCTGTCTCCCAAGGAGCGGCACCCACAGGGGCATAAATAGGCTGCAGACAGACCCCACTGACCCTGTGCCACCGCTGCAGGACCTACGGCCTCAGAGACATGGGAGACATGTGGCAGGATGATACAGACTGGGACCCATTACACCTCAGGTCCCCTCAGCACAGGGCCACTGTTTGCTCTTCTTCAGCAGCCTACTCCCTAATTCCCTTTCTTTCATTTAGCAGCACCTGCCATCAAACAGTTAAGTCTCCGTAGAACAAAATGAAATGTTTTCAGTACTTTCATTTAAGTGAGGTTTTTTAAGTGAATCCAATCTGATCCAGATTTTCTTTTCTTTTTGTCAGTTTGGCTGCCATGCTGCAAAATCAATTATCTGCAGAATCCTAGTTTACATCATGGAGTTAGTGGGGTAACAACTGTGGTCACTCTTGCTATATAGCCCACATTGATAAGAAGTTCTTTTGATCTTTTCTTGACTGCCTTTCTTTCCTCTCATTCTTATTAAGGACAAGTTTGAAAATCTGACACTTAATGAAAAAAAATACACACTCCATCCACTAGCTGCATACAGTAAGCAAACAGATGTAGATGGGTTGTTTAGCTCCCTATCCAGAAAGCCATTAGGTATTTTGAAGATATTGTTGACACTTACATAATATTTTTAGAGACATGCTGTCTCACATCCAGGACCATGAGTGCATTTTATTTGACATATGTCAAATAAAAGATTAACAGGGGGAAGAGGGTTTTTTTTCCCAGAGATGACCATGAAATATTAAAATAAATATTGCTAGAAGCTATTTGATCACAAATCTGTTTTTCAATTGTTTTTGCAGCTGTAAAAATGGATTCTCCTATACTATCTTTGTGTCTACCAAAAAACAAGCTAGCATATACTAATGGAAAAGTACATGGATGCTTGCTTCTACACTTGACTTAGTATAATTTTCTTCCCCCCACAGAAACAAATCTACTTATAAGGTAATTGTTGCAAAACACTTTCCAATGACTGCTTGTCAGAAGAAAAACCTCAACTGTTCATGCCAAATCACAGTCCATGAGTGCAGTGGAGTTCAGGCTAGACATTGTAACGGGTGACACTAGGAGACAGACATAATACTTCCTTTCCCAAGTGTAATTTCATTAGTTACTAAGTGAAGAAGGAACATGGGTGTTTAAAGATACTTAATCTATACTAATGCCGTGTGTGTGTGTGTGTGTGTGTGTGTGTGTGTGTGTGTGTGTGTGTGTGTGTAAATACCTACCTAGCATTTGTGTGTAAATATATACACGCATCAACAGAGAAGGACACCGTACTACACAGGGCACTGAGACGGTTCCTGCTAGTGATATTCCGTGTATGTTTGTGTATTTGTAAAAACTACCCAGATACACACAGTTCTCAGTGACAAACTGAAATATAAAAAAAAAGATCAAACACACTAAGAGACAGTACACTCAAACCCCTAGTTATTAGTATTAACAGTTATGGAGTGAGAATGACAGAAAGTTGACCTTGGTTAGCTAGTGTTTTTAAGCCACAGAGACAAAGGGGGGTTCCTAGAGGTACCATAAAAAGCTGCACTGCAGAAGCATTTATGGGGTACAACTTTCAAAGTGCACAGTGAGGTTTTATGGCTATCTCAGACCAAGTGGGCTAAATCCCGAGCTAGTGAAATCAATAGAGTTCCACTTACTCTAGTAGCACTACACCAGTTTACATCACCCGAGGGTCTAGCCCAGCACCTGTAATGGGACTCATGTGGCTTCAGCTTTCACAGGACAATCTGATACTATATAAGCTAATCTGACAAAACCAAGATATTTGAAATTAAGACTTCTGTTCTTTCCATATTTCACCCAGTTGTGTTTAAGTGCATTGCTGTAAAGGCCTCAATATTACACATTTAGTGCACTGAAACAGAGCCACAAGAGTTTTCTCCTCACTCAGAAAAATATCCTATTGACTCCAAAGCGACTCGTACTAATTTCAGTAAGATCTTATTTAAGCAAAGAGAGTTTGGGGGCTAGGTCCAGTGACCACTGTGACACTGGAATGTGAAGTCGGATTCCAGACGGTAGCTCCCTGTGTGCTGGGGACCCGGTGCAGGTGACAAGCTGTGTTTAGTTGGGGCCCCAAATGGAAACATTTAAATCTGGAAATTAAATTCAATTTCCCCTCACCATGTAAAAAACCCTGCCCCTGAACTGCAGAACCTGAATATTATTCTTGGCCTACTGAGAACAAATAAAGGGATACCCTACAAACAGAAGTAATTTTGAAAGGATCTAAACATGCAAGGCCATTTTCTCAGCTGGCAGAGAAACAACATAGCTACATTTACTTCAGCGGGCCTAGAAAAACTCACATGAGTTGAAGGACTGACCCTTAAAAATCTACAGTCTCTGCTACATGACTTGGTACCAGAGATGGGAGATACTATGCTCTGGCTGAAATTCATGAAAGACAGATTAAAGGCCATCACTGGACAGAGACCATAGGGCAAAAACTTATTTCAGAAAAGGAAATTTCATGTTTCAAATTAGAGTTGTCTTCACAATGAAAGGTGACCTTTGATATCGTTCTTGCTTTACTCTTTATATTTAAAATCTTTTTGCTTTCAGCACAACTCAAACACAGATGAGCACTGTCTTCATCATTTCTTTAGCATCCTTATTTCAATATTCCAAACTCAACCATCATTTACCCCAACATCGTGCATCTGTCCCTCAAATCTTAAGTACCTCTCCTCCCAAGCCGTTCTGAGGCTGAGTCCAAATGAGTTCTGTGCATGTAAATTCTATTATCTACATGCATAAATGACAGAATCTACTGCCTATGCATGCAAATGTTAGCTATCTAGACCAACCAATGTGTATGAAGGAACAAAGGTTTTTCTGTGCACAGATAAAAGCCAGTTAGGGTACCTTTGAAACCATGGCCCTAAAATGATGTGCAAGAAGAAAAGAAGCATCCCTGCCTGCAAACAGTACCTACTTCCTACAAGTGTAATTCTCACGTAGCTTAAACCTCTGGATAACCTTCAGAGCACGAGCTGCCTTTGCTTACAGCTCTTCAGGATTCACCTGGCCTTTGGTAACGCAAGAGCATATGTGCAATCTGTCCAGTTGAAGTGTTCAGAGAAAGAAACATCATCCCACTAATATAGATTATCCACAGCATCTGAAAGGTTTCAGGTCATAAAACACACAGGGAAGTTTAACAATTTATTCACTCAGAAAGGCACTGCAAGGGACAAGAGGTGATTTAAAAAGCCAAATGACATTTCTTTTTGGGGGGTTGTTTTTATTTTTGGCTAAAACACTGCAAATGTCAACACTTTTATTTATATTCATCGCCGAACAGGTAAAATTAGATAATAGGCCTTTTTTTCCTTTTACAAAGCCAGGAACATTCATTCCAGGACTGAGAACTTCTAACACACCAAGTTTCTGCCTGAGGTCAACTTATCAGCTATTAAAATCCCCTCCTGAAGAGGTTTTAAAATGGAAGCTCCTACATACCCTACATTAAAGAAGCACAGTGGTATGTCCTGTACATTTTCTATATCTGTTTACAAACTCAGGGGAAAAAAACGGGTTCTGTTGCTTAGCTGTAACTAAGAACAGAACTCAGTTCAGTGTATGTGTACGTTATCCACACATTTACATAGACTCCCATTTTACCCATTATATAGACTCCAGTTATCACTCAGTCTATGAATCAGTCCTTTTGCAGTTTATGATTTATGCAGCTTGCCAGAAGAGAAGTAGGCCATGCCAGCCTTGAAAGCACTTTAGCTTGGTTGTTTCCACTCATGAAGGACGTGTTGTCCTGTAATTATTCTGTCATTTCTTAAAAGGTGAAATCCTTAACAGGTTCATGCTTTATGTGTTGCTATGTGTATGTGTGAGTTTATGTCTGAGCATGTCTCACCAACTTGGAATCATTGTTCTAAATTACTTCACAAGGAGCTACATAGAACTGGACAGCTTAAAATGTGTTAAATATCCGTCGAGTCTACATGGACTATTTCAGGGGGAGCAGGGGTGGAGCAGGATGAGGGGGAGTCAAGGAAATCATTAATATGTTCCAATTACTGCCCTGATTCACAAAATACATGAGTGCATAAAAGCGTCACTTTCTGTTTTGCTCCTGTCAGTAATGTAATGTAATGTTGTGTTGTGTTTTCCTGTACCATTTAATAGGGGCAGTATCAGCAAAATGTGCAACTTTAAACAATTACGCAAATTTTAAAGTAAAGCGTTCAGAGAAAAACTAAAAGGAGATTCTGACATTAATCAGAGACTGCAGGCTCTGCTTGCAACAGTTCTGTAAAATATGGGCTAACCTTAGTGCTAGTAGCTGAAAAGCAAAGTTTTTCTGCTGCCTCAAATTAACTGCGGTTTTAGCTTATTTGAGAAAAACAGGAATATTAAATTCCCTTTTCTACACAAAGATCTGCCATTCAGCTTCAAGGACTAGTGCTGGGACACAGAGAAACATCGTTTCTTAGATATGTCAGAATATTTGGAGAATTTTAGTAAACTTCTAGAAAGATCTACAAACCACATGGATCATGGGAGCACTACCGTAGAGTCCCTCTAACAAGTCCAGCTGTGCCTAAGTAATGCTTATCTGATACACTGGAAATATGAAGCTAATACAGTGTGGACACACAGAATACTGAAATGGTGTGAATGAAGGGAATTCCAGCTTTTAAACTAGAGATGGGGCAGAAGACAAGCACAGTATTGAGATCCACTAAGCTTCATATTTAAGTTTTAGATCTCTGTTGGTTAACAGCTACTTGTACGATACTCAGGCCTCACTGTTAACCAGGGAAGGAAGCACAACCTGGAGAAAGAAAAGTCATGTTCAGCATGACCATGAAGAGGAAATGCCATATCTCTTATGAGAAAGAACGATCTTGAAAGACACCTATCCTGCTCTCCAGACTGCTGGGATTCAGGTAATATCCAAACTCTTTAAGATTATCATCTGAACTGCCCTCTGAACCTCCCCTGCTTTCCCCACTGTGGCTGCAATACATAAGCACAATGAGGGCAGTCTACAAGGCAGTGCTAGTTACTCACTTTGAATTTCTCAGCTTTAGTTGGTTTAAGTAAGACCCTTAATGTCACTTAAACATAGTGTTTTTGTGTTACATTTTAATTTTGAAAGGATTATCAGGAAAATCTACCCTTTCCGTTAACTTTCTTTGAAAACCGATTAAGAGTTTTAGAAAGGATCTTCAAATATCCTCACTCTGCCTGATAAATTATCCAGAACGAAACATGTAATACAGATGAAATCTTGAAAAAATGCGGAGGCAAAACATAAAGTTCTCAATCTGAAACTACAAATACCAGCGTGTTACTTGGGAATGCAGTGCAACATGGTTAAATATTATAAATTATCCTGAAATTTTCTTTGTGTTTGTATTCAACTCTGTAAAGCTTTATTGATAAAAACAGCAATTTATTTTTCCTTTTATGGGGCTGACAATTACATACCACTCAAAAGAATTTGACTGCTATTAGCTGACTACAGCACTTGCAGAGAAAAATCCCATTGTCTTGCACAAACTTTACCAGTAAGTAATATTCCATCTAAGAAGGATTTTGGAGAACTATCAATAAAATGACTCTTCTTTACCTACTCTTTCCTAAAATACCACATTCGTAATCTCAGGCTGTAACTCATTTTCCTGATACTACATGTGGAAGTCACTGTGAAAACCTGACAGAGACGGGATGTAACAAATGCATCGCTCATAAATATGGTTCCTCAAACATAAAAATCTGGCAAAGCTCAAAGAGCAGAGCAGGAGGTAAGACAGCTTTCATATGTTGCTGCCTTTAATGCTCTTAATATTCACTGGATAATTATGTACCTCATTTCTTCCCAACTGAGTAAGATGTTTTGTTTTAAATCTATTTGTGGAGTATGCTGCCATATATCTCTTTTAGTTTACTGTAGTATTCTCTGGTCCAAAGCAAGCGGTTCTAAACTAAATAAGCTAACATACCTACTCCACAAAGCAACCAACTGCATTCCAATGAAGCCCCTTTGAAAGCTATGTCAAATCTCTGCTGTCTCAGGGAGGGAGTACCTCATTCCCTTTGCATTAGTCACCCTGCTAGAGATTAATCCTAATGAGCTTTTTTTCTACAGGCTTGGCTGGCACACCCAGGATTTGCATTACATACCTGTGATTTCTCAATATTTCGCCCAAAATCTGTGCGTTCACACGCAGATAGATATCAGCTTTCCAGAAACCATTAACTACAGCATTAGTGTAATAGCTTACCGAGTGAGTCTGAGGAATGAGGCCAGCCCCAGGGTGCCTCCTCAGCTTTGGTAAGAAGCCATCACACAACTAAGTAGTGTAACACCACCATGGGCCAACACTCATACCAACACTGGTATAAATGCCACATCTCAAAAAGGTCACTGAATTAGAGAACAGCAGTGCTCTCTTTTTCTTCATTTCATTATCCTCCCCCTCATTATCTTCCTATTTCACTGATTTTTGGCAAAGAGTGGGCATCTATTTGATGCGACTAGATTGTTTGCAGACTCCGCAACAGAGTTTCAAGCTTCCTCCCAGCTGTATCCTGCCCTATCATTAGGCAAACAACCATCTTTTGGCCTCCTCCACCCAACAACATCAGAAAAAAACTAACAAAATTTCAGTTCACATAGAAACTAAGGAGTCCTACATCTTTGACCCCTTGTAAGGTTTTTCACTCCACAGATACCATGCTTTAGCAATTTTTATTGAGGAGCAATATAAAACTATAATAATAGTCAGTATCTACTATAGCATCAAACCATCAGAGAAAAGATCCCTCATTCAAAAAAATTCTTCTATCCAAGTTGGCTCAGTCCTTTTGAAAACAAAATAGGTACTATTAGATGCATTGGCTAAGTCAAGACGCCTGGTCTCTTCTGGACCAAAGGGCTGGAAAATAATTTTCAGATCTTAAGATTTTTAAAAGTAGGCAGTAAAAACCTCTTTCCCAGTTAAATAAGGGTACTGCTAGCCTACTCACTACAGCCACTGGAAATCGCTGCAGACCGTGTCTAGTGAAGCCGTGTCATTAAGGTAGCCAAGAACAAAACCGCTTACTGTTTCAGAGTTAAAAAAACACCTCTCAAGCTTTCCTCAGAAGCAAAATAAAAGTAAGTGCAGCTCATAGTCTAATATGCTCCATGGAGAAATCTGGGTTTGAAATCTTCCTGAAAGTGCCTAAATCCTGTGCAAGTGTCCTAACTATGAGGATATCAGGTAGTCAGCACGGGGGGCACTCACCACCTCTCCTGCCAGTCCAACTGCACCAGCAGCTCGGTAAGACTCCTCCTGGTCATGAGTAACGCACAGGGTCTGGTGACCTCAACCAGGGCAGAAATCTGCAGAAAAATGAAACTCAAAGTCCTTCGATCTTTCCAGTTTCTGGGCACCTAAGACGTGACTAGAACTGTCTGGAAATTGAAATGCACTGTTCTCCTGATAGATACCTACAAGGATCCTCTCATGGAGGAGAGCTAAACCGATTCTGCCAGCTCCATGAAGCAGGAATCCCTTTTCTCTTGCTTCCCGCGGGCAGGCTCTGACAGAGACATTGCCAGCTGTCTCTGTTCATGCAGGCCTTACTGTGAAAAAGCCAAACAAGAACACAACTTTCATGCTGCACCGTTTAACTTTGGCTGCAACTGTAATCGTGTGTCTGTGGTTTTCCTGTTTGGGTGCCTAATTTAACTGGCTGAGCCCACTCCTTCAAGTGTGGAAGGGACTCTGAGGGTATAAGGAATTACCATGCTTCTGCCAGAGACATTCCACCAGGATCCCATGTTTGTTTAACATGTACAAACAGCTAAAATAAAATATTTGTTGGCCTCGGTAATAAACAGAATATAAAATAGTGTGAAATTAAGCGGGACCAGCTGGGGTTCAGGAGAACTGAAAAGAACAGTTAACTTACACTACACAGCTATCTGGAATGCAGATGCACTAAGATGGACTGCTATTGATGTGTGTTTTTGATGCACTTTATATACAAAGTGCTGATTAGATCTAGCTACCAAAATTATGCCCTTTCATATCCATATGTCAGTAATAAACAAAATTTAGAGAAACAAATCTTTAGGATGCTTTCCACTGTTTTAAATCAACTGCCTTGCAAGCCAAGTTTGCAGTGTTGCATCATATGCTGTAGAAGTGTAAGAAAACTTTACAGTGGTGATAACTGATTCCATTCTCCAAGGAAAAAAAGAGAAGAAAAGTAAGAACTCAGCTGCTTTAAGACAGGATATGTCCAGCCCTCAAAGATCTGTGAGAGTTTCAGGATGTGCCTCTGCATATATTTTGTGTCAGAACATTTGGCCCTCCATATATATACATGCATACATATATATATACTGAAACCACAAAGCAGGCAACTGCTTAAACAGAGTTCTTTGTGGAACTCAGTTAAGTTGTTGCCTGCTAACACAGGACAGGAGAGATGTTCTCTCTCTGACAGGATTTTTTCTCCTTGAATTAGGAAGCAGAGTCAGGAGGAGTTCTGTATTCACCCTGACCCTCTTCCCCACTGATAGCTTGCTCCAAGGGCACTGAGTATTACAGAGCTACCAGTAAATCCGAGGGGAAGGTAAAGAGGCAGAGCATGTTTCCAGAAACACATGTAAGCTATGAGGGAACACAGTATCAAGAAGGAACCCTATGAAATGGAGGATAATATTTTATTTCATAGCATTAATGCAATTTTGAGCAGTGAATATGAATAGGAATGCTACTTAAGTTGTAATTCCTTTGACAGATGCTTTGCTACAGCACCCAGACCACCCTTGCACCTTCCTCTGGCTATACACTGTGCTCAAAGCCTTTCCCATTTACCTTCCCAGAGGGTTAACATGTGGCATTGCAGCTGGGCATTTGGGATCTTTCCCAGCTTATTACAAAGAACGTATCTATCAGATGCATTTATGCTTTTGATATCTCTTTGAAGGAAAAGAGGCTGAATGAGGAAATAAAGTCCAGCCCTCAGAAAAGCTGCATGGGAAATAAACATTAGTCAGGGCTAAATTGCTGATGAAATAAAAAGGTTTGGGAAACATATTCAGAAGTCTCTTAGATCACTTACTACTTTTATCTCATTTCATTGGCAGTTGAGACGTTTTGTTCCTTCACTTTCTATTAAAAAGAATATACATAGACTAGTAAACACTCTGGATTTACTTCCTCCTCCCAAACTTGAATTTATTACTGAAGTGCCTAACTGACAGAATGAATTTTCTGTCCAGCACATGGTAGGTACGCACCATATGCCACATAAGGTCAAGTTTCCTCAAACTATCCCATAATCAAGCCTAAACCCCAAGATGCCATGGAAGATCATGTTGGTATAGTCCAATGCCACTGTGCCTCTGAATGCACAGGTACATCAGGTAGGTCACAACAGCTGTAATTTTAACCTGGTGATCATTTAAAAGCACCACTTCCTCCCTTTGTCTAGTGCCCCACATCTCTTCCGGCATAAAACAAAAGATCAAAATGGCCCATTTGCCAGAAAAGCTGATTTGAGAGGGAGAGCTACCAGTTCAGAACCAAAAGGAGAAATAGTGAATTTCACAGCATCACCTGCCAGTGATGGCAGAAAAACCCACCACAGCATCACCAGTGAAAAATATCTGAACCATTGATAAAAATCTACAGGAGAAAGGACTGACACTTGAATCTCCCTCCCCACCCTCTCCCGTTTTTCTTTGTGTAGGAACAGTTTGAGAAAAAAAACAAAACAAACCCTGCTTTTAGGTCTCACATAAAAATTACAAATGTTGACTCCTATCCCAGGAGAACAACTCTGGGTCTATAACATGACCAGCCTTAATCCTGCTTCTTCAGTGCATGCAGCCCTAGCATTTTGTCTCCAGATTTCTGCTTAATGAATACATGGAGGCATGCTCTAGTGGCCAGTAATGTATGCCCTACCAGGTCTGATTGCTTAAAGAGCAGGTAATGCTCCGGAATACGAAGTTGCATATATTGCCATTGTAAAGGCTTGAATATAATCTGGTAATAGAGACTGGCCACACAGTCATGGCAGAGTGAATAAATCACTGCATAAATCACTAATTTATATGGTTACAGTAACAATACTGTGCATATGGTGGGGGGCCCAAGTGGGGGAAAATATCCTTCAGCACCCAGCACAGTCATTCAAGAACTCTGTTTTAAATACTTCTATCAATTATTAAAGCCGTACAGTGCATAAGAACAGTAACTTGCCACCTTCAGAAACCTGCATCCAACACTGTTTCTTTTCACCCTCCTGCCTGGAACTTACCACATTCAACAACAGCAGGAATTGTCCAGAAGGTGCTTTTGGAAAGTCTGCTTTTAAAGAGCAGCCCTAGCATTTTGTCTCCAGATTTCTGCTTAATGAATACATGGAGGCATGCTCTAGTGGCCAGTAATGTATGCCCTACCAGGTCTGATTGCTTAAAGAGCAGGTAATGCTCCGGAATACGAAGTTGCATATATTGCCATTGTAAAGGCTTGAATATAATCTGGTAATAGAGACTGGCCACACAGTCATGGCAGAGTGAATAAATCACTGCATAAATCACTAATTTATATGGTTACAGTAACAATACTGTGCATATGGTGGGGGGCCCAAGTGGGGGAAAATATCCTTCAGCACCCAGCACAGTCATTCAAGAACTCTGTTTTAAATACTTCTATCAATTATTAAAGCCGTACAGTGCATAAGAACAGTAACTTGCCACCTTCAGAAACCTGCATCCAACACTGTTTCTTTTCACCCTCCTGCCTGGAACTTACCACATTCAACAACAGCAGGAATTGTCCAGAAGGTGCTTTTGGAAAGTCTGCTTTTAAAGAGCAGAACTCCAGAACTAAGGCTAGGGATTCAGATCCTTGGTATCCAGAGGCTGGAAAGATGACTAACGATATTAACTTTTTAAAGGTAGCAGAGGCAAGAACTGACTGTGAAGAAATGCCAAAAGGATTTTATGAGAGGATTTTACGAGGCTGGCTAACAAAATGGTCAATGAAATTTAAGATAAATAAATGTAAAGTGACACACACTGGAATCAACAGTTCTGGTTTTACATATAAAATGATGGGGTCCAAGCTCATTACTACATCAAGAACAAGATCTGGATAGAAGAGTATAGATACTGCAATAATCAGACAAGTAATACAGATAGTATAACAGATAATGAAAACCTCAGCTCAAAGAACAGAGTTGTCAGAAAAAAATAGTAAATCAAATGTTAGAATCACTGGGAAAGAAGTAGAGAGCATGATTATATCAGTGCATAAATACATGATGCCCTTGTTATCTAGTTCTGATGCCACTTCTGCAGTGGACATAAAGGAAATAGAAAGGCTTGGAGAAGAGTGGCAAGGATAATAAAATCTGCAGCACAACTGCTGTCCAAGAAACAACCAGGTGGACTGGGATCCTCCAGCATGGAAGACAGATGCTGCAGGGAGGATATGACACAGGTCTACTAACTGAAGAGTGAGATGGCAAGGGTAAATAGGGATCCATCTACTGTTTCTTCCAATATGAGAGTCTGGAAGTCTCAAATAACACGAGCAGATACCAAGCTCAAAACAGACACAAGGAGGTGGCTCTGCATTCGGTGTGCAGTCAAGCTGTGGAACACCTTGAGGCAGGATCTCACTGTGGATGCAAACGTTTGCATGGGTTCAATAGGTGACTGGAGAAGAAAACCTTCAAAGGAAGGTCTGCCAAATAGAAAAGCCCCTCTTCTGATTGAGTGAGGCCAGAACAGCCTCACCTGTTTTAGTGAAAATGAGCTCTATTTACAATGACTGTATTATTTCAATCATTTAAGATAATCCAGTTCATTTCTGAAGAACACGGGCTAAGGGGTACTGATTTGAACAACTCAGTCAACATACTGGAGCAGGGAAGTAACAGGCATTTGGAAAGGGGGTGCAGACTACAGGCCTGTCTTTTTTCCCACTCTCCTCCTTGCAGGCATGAGGAGTATCCAACAGCTCTGGCTCAGGAATTAACCATTTGTGAATAAAAGGCTGACAACTTTTCAAACTGTTCTTTTTTGTTGCTCTTAGATTTAATTTTCACTGTTTCTTTGTCAGGCAAGCACCCTTTTTCTCCACAGAAGGTTCAGCTTTAGAAAAAAAAGAAACAAACAAAACCCCATATGTTTGACATGAAACCATGACAATCAGCGGATCATTTAAATACCTTATTGAAAACATTAACCAAAGGGTTATTGAAAATGGCTATGGCTTAAAACTAAAAAAACCCTGGACTCTTTCCAATAATATTTTGAATATTACAGATTTATTTCAAAGTGTACACTGGTTTTCAGAAAGACAGGCAATTTTATATGCTTCAAAATGAGCAATTTAAAGTTAAGAATTTTCACTAAAATAGACATTTATTTTCAGCCAGCTCTGTGCAAGTAAGGAGCTACCCTGATCTCATGACAGCAAAACTGTTCTCTGTATTTTTTCTCTTTTTAAGATGTAAATACTACTATGAATAAAATATTAGTAGTAGATGATGATATTTTCCACGTTTATTTTGACATCATTGATTTTTACTCATAAATAGAGGAAAGATTTTTTCTGAAACCTCTCCTGATGATAGCTCTGTGTTTAACTGTCTGCACTGAACTGCAACAGACCCAGCCTGGTCTCAGGAAAGCATGTCCCCCATTCCGAGTTCACCAGGGCAACCAGCACCTCAGAGACTATGTGCTGCCTCTGTGGAAGGCAGCAGGATGGCGTTCAGCAAGCATCCTTGTGGAAAACTTTAAAAAACCTATGTGATTTCCTTCACATCTTACCTAATCAATCCAACTAGGATCAATGTGAAACTAAGAATGGAGCACAAGGGCTCCAATGGTAAAATGTATCCCAGTTCATTATGTGTTTTCATAGTTTGTGTCTTCAGAGTTCATAGTAAGTTCTATAATAATGTCATAGTATGTTTTCATAAACAGGTAGATTATTAAAACCCAAACTTCCTGGCCAGACCTGGGACAGTATTCATGAACCTGTTTTTGAAGAGAACTGTCCACAGCTAGCAGGTGACACGCCACAGTCTGCCTGCAGCTCATGACACAAGCTAAAAAGAGCTCCTCAAGAGACTGGACAACATTACATAAAACACTAATGTGTCCACTTTAATCTTAATGAAATCACTTCACAGATAAGTAAGAACAGCACAGTACTGTGCAAAGACAGCATATCACATACATCTTTGTTGGACTGAATAGAGTGATTCCTTCAAAAGCGCTGAATTAATACTCAGAGCCTGAAATCTAGGAACTACCAGCTGGGCTGGGATTCAAAATTAGAAGGATGGAGCAAGTTTTTGAGTTGTGATGTATTAAGCAGTGAAGGCAACTGCTTGTCTCACCTATTCCACCAGGGAAGGAGGAAGGGAAACATTTAAGAATTAAGAAATGATGACTTAGGACTATTGGGTTACAGCATCTTGCACTGCTGGAGGCTGAATCACTGTTTGCATTTGAAGGGAACTTCAACAAAAATTTAAATAAGTGTTTCTTTGACAGTGAGGCATTTCAAAATGGAGCTGGAGAAAAGACAAAATAAATAAGACAAAGCTGTGCATGTTAAATTAGTTCAAAAAGAATCTGTGTATGTACCTGAAGTTCACTCATAACAAAAGGGGCAATAAAAGGTCCTTGTCACTTTCAGGTATTGGCACTACTGCCAAGGAAGGGAGGAGGGAGCTCCTGTACCAGCTGTACAAGGGAGTATCTACAGGCTGTATGTAGCGCGTGTGGAGGGGAAAGCCAATGACAGAGGCAATTTGATAGCCACAAACTCCTATCCACTGTTTGAGGAACGGAGGGGGTCAGGGACCTCACCTACTTTAGCCCACGAGTGACGAAGAAAATGCCATAAGCTATCCACATCCAGCAGGGGAGATGCCCGGCAGACCATATTCTCTCTAAACCACATAGAGTGACGCAACTTTATGCAAAATAAATTAATTTAATCCATAATGCCTAATGTGCTATTTAAAGTGAGCCCAACCAGAGCAAGGGTTGGTAAAACAGGCATATTGGATCCTAGGAGTCACAGTCGTAGCTTACAGACGTGAGCAATTACCCATAGGTAGGTTACAGTCAGCAGCTCTAACTGCAGAGATACCGTGCAGGAAGGCGACTAACACAGTGGATATTTGTGGCTGTAAGTGGCAAAAGGACATGTGTGCAGCTTAGCATTCAGAAAACAGCAGCGGGGTTTCGGATCAGTCAGATTTACCAGCAAAACAGCTAACAGGAGGGTGTAAAATAAAGCAGGCCTGATCTGCTTTCACTCACCCTTCACCTTCCTCAGCGCACACAGGCACAAACGGGCACTCCTCCTCCCCAAGCCAATGACAGCGGTGGGCTGCACTAATTCCAGAATAAATTACTCACTTTCTCAGTGTGATTTACACCAGTCTACCTCATAGTCACATACGAATTATAGCAATGTGCATCTTACAGGTATTTATAACTACAAGGCACTTTAGTCAGGTCAGAGAAATTTGATGAAAAGAGGAAGAGCTACAGAAAGCTCAAACAAAAGATCAAAAGGGCTCTGCCAGTGTAATAAGGGCAACAGTAAACACACTAATTTCTTTACTGCATTACTAAAAGTGGCGTTGGTATTGTAAACAAATTCATATTTTTAATTCCGTTTACTTAGCACTACCTATGACCTCCATTTACTTTGCCGTATCTCTTAGTTTGAACAATGAAAAGCAATAAAGCATGTTTCACTTTTGCTTCTAGACAGTTTCACTTTCAGAAAAGACTATTTATTTGTTTAAAAAAAGCTTGATTTCATTGAAATCAAAAGCTGCACACATTTCTGCTGACCTCTGATTTAACAAAAGCTTTGATAAAACACTTAGGTTTTAGGTTAAATTAAGTTGACAAAGTTTTGATAACAAATATTCAATTGATTTACAGAGAGATGAATGGTGTGCAGAATGGTAGCACATCCATTGGACTAAATTGCAAATGAGAGAATTTCTCAGAACCACAGACCGCTTGAAGCTGGAAAGGTCTGACCCGGAGATCACCTTGTACAAGCCCCCTGCTCAAGAGGGAAGAGCAGATTGCCAAGGACCGCGTCCAGTTGGGTTTTGAATACTTCCAAGGACAGAGACTCCACAATCGCTCTCAGCAACCTGCTCCAGTGTTCAACCACCCTTACAGTAAATAAGTTTTCTCTTTTATTTAAGTGGAATTTCCTGTATTCCAGTTTGTGCCTATTCCCTCTCGTCCTGTCACTAGGCTACACTGAGAAGAGTCTGGCTCTTCCTTCTTTACTCCCCCTCATCAGCAGCAGGCCCACATTTTCCCTACTCTTCCTCTTGCTGCCGAAGTACTTGCTCTTCTTGCGGCTCTTCATGTCCCTCACCAGATCCAAACTCAGGTGGGCTTTGGCTTTCCTAACCTTATCCCTGCACGCTTGGCTTGTGTTGCTGTATTCCTCTTGGGTCACCTCGCCCCTGCTCCCACCTCTTGTATGCTTCCTTTTTATTTAAGAAAAGTTTAATTTAATAGAAAGTTATGCCAGGGACCTATTTTTTTAATTTTGTGTGGATATTTTCCTTGTGCAATTGCTTTTCTAGTCCAGTGCAAAGGGGATACCAGAGTCTTGTTTATAAATTTCAAATAGTTATAAATAAAAAAAAAAGTCTGAACAACAGTCTCTGCAAAGGTGAAGTACTGTGGCTTGTTTTTACAGCCTACCCACCAAAACAAGGAGGCTGGACTGTAGTGTTGCGCTTTCCATCAGGTCATGGTTTGTAAACTCTGAACAAAGAGTGATCAGTAAAGAACTGCACTGCGCAACCTGTACAACGCTCATAAAATAAATTAATGAACAAATAAATATTCCCTGATGGATGAGCCAGCCAGCAAATATCCCACAAGTTCCTCCCTAGCCCTATTTCCACAGGTAGGCTGGCCAGCAGGTATCTAACCGCACTCCCACAAATAAACCTGCCAGGACACCTTGGGCCCACTTCTCCTCTACTTTCTTTAGCCTTTTGCAGCTGGGAAGAGCAAGTGAAATGCGAAGGTAAAACCCAGGTCTGAGGTATCTGAGATCCAGGGTGGCGTCCCCATGCCCTGGGCAGTGGCGCGGCCCCTGTCCCCTGGGCACCACCCGCGCAGCAGCGAGCGCTGTGTTGGCATGGGAGTGCAGGGCACGCTGCCCGTCTCGAGAGCGGCGCGGCCCCCCAGGTCCCCTCCCTGACATCCACAGCGGTCACTGCACGGCCGGGGCACCCTGAGCTCCACGAAAGTATCAGGAACAGCTTTGAGGACACTTCCCAGGGAAAGCCAGCCCTTCTTTATTACCTGTGGCTCACGTTTTCTCTCACACGGGCCCTGGGTTTTTTGGTGGGCACAGGCCTCCGGCTGCCAGCTGGCTGCGGGCTTCATCAGCCACTCTCGGGGCAAGGGGCTGCTGCCACCCCTCCGCGCCTCCCTGCCATTGCCGCTGGAGAAGGGCTGCTTGTACCTCATGGACTCAGAAGGACCCACTTTCGCCCGTTTCCTGCCTCTTCCCTGCTGCAGGGCGGCTCTGACGCCTGCTCAGGCCCCCACGCCCCAGCGACAGCCTGCGTGCACCATGCTCCTGTGCCGCGCTCCCCTGCTCGCCGCCCCCCGGGAGCCTCCCCTGCGGGCCGGCGCTGGGCATCGCCCTCGGCAGAGCAGCAGGCCTGCCTTCGGGGACTGCATCAAGCTTCAGGTTAGGACAAGAGAAGAAGAATGGAATAAAAAGGAAGCTGAGCAAAATATTTTTTTTGAATCAATGTTGCCACTCTCTGCTGGCCTGAACACACAAGAACCGCGTGCTACTGCACCAACTTCGACCTTTTCATCAGAGGACAGGGAATAGTAACCGCAGGTTAATTTTACAGAAGGCTGGTCAGTACCAAATTTTACAAGGTTGGTTAAAATGTGTGTACCCTGTGCTTTGGCTATTTTTTCCTAGCTACATCCTCCTCAGGTCACCAGTGCTGGTAATAGTGAGAGCAGTTGTCAGCTTTTTGACTACCAAGGACTTTCCGACGCCCAGGCAAATTCTCTGCAGTCCTTAGTCCTTCACTTCCTATATGGTAACTATGTAGCAGTGAAGAGACCCAGCTGATATTATCTCCCAGCAACTCTTCTCTCTCTAGCACTGCAGGTACTACTGGTGTCCAGCAAGGAATAAACAGCTGCAGTCAAACATTAAACAATACATTATTTTCCAAAGAGGTGGTTCATCTCACTTAACTACTGTCTGCAAAGGCCCTCATCACCACTGCATAAGACCACATAAGAACGTAAGAAAAAGAGACAAAGACAAATACCACAGAAACCCACTGCAGCGCATTAGATGTTCTGCGGGTATGTGTTATTGTTCATTTCAAGGCTTAGTCCTGTCAGCCTAAATCAAACCTAAATTTCCACTGGTCTCAATGGCAGCTTTGCCTGAGTGAGGACAGCAGAACCGATGGAGTGCAGACAGCAGATACATGCATGACCAACGAACATCAGCTGCACTGCAAAAGCTTCTGTCAACAAATAACTGAATCTATCTTTCTTAAAGTATTCTTAGAATAGGAACCAGTTGATTTTGTCATCCCAAAAGCTGGGGGGGGGGGGTGATCTGGGAGGCTGTTGGGAAGGTTTTGGCAGTAGTATTTTATGTCCCTTCCAAAACATGGGTCATAGTTTTCAGCCATGATGGTGAGTGCAATGAGAACTGCCCACCAAGGTATCTAAATCCAGGAGCTGTTGGCAGTTTTCTTCTCCCTTCTCAAGTCCCGTCACCATCCCAACCAGACCACCTTTAGATGACTGCATGTTATTCACTTTTACCAGTGACTGAAAAAATTCAGCATGTTTATCACAGATTATCATTTTCTATTTTGATGGCAAGACTATCCTCAGTTACTGTTTTTAAGAGGTATAAAAGGGGTAACTGTTTGTCTACTTTTTTAGTAATTCTTGTAACTTTTACCTGCCTGACTTCTTCTAGTGCTCTGTCTTCTGTCTGGTGATAGAAATATTAACATTAGGTCCAAATTCTATGCTGTACTGGTTCTGCAATAAATGCAATAGATTCAGTTACAGGGTGAAAAGTTGCCCTCTTTCTTCATGCAAAAGAGAGCTGAATTTTCACATGGCTGTTAACTGTTCTTTACAAATATATCCTATGAAATAATACTTAAGGCAAATTAGTGAAAACAGGCAAGAGTCTCTGGTGGTACAAGCCAACAGAGCTCACTTTTGCCATTCAGATGCCATTTATACCACCTGACAATGTGGGATAGCAACACAGCAGCAATTTGCTTTAATTGCAAGTCCTGCTGTGTTTAGTCTCTCTGAGAAAACAAAATCCTATGCAGAGCTCTTTCTTAGTTTGATTCCTTCCCATTACACGTCTTTGGAACAATACTGATCCTGACAAGCAAGGAGTGATCTAGTCCATTAGGGCCCTGTATACTCTCATGCTTTCATAGTTCCTAATATCATATAGTTTGACCTAATGCCTCAAATTCTCCTCAGAGTTCAAAGAAATCCTGTATCTGGCTAGCACCAAGCACAGGCACTTCCTTTTGTACCTCCACCTTTCAGAATATGGGCTGCAGCAAACCTGGAGTCCGTATTTCCCAGACAGAGATTTGAGTATTGCCACTTACGATAGGACAAACCGAAAAATCCATGAAGATCACTAAACCCATGAAGCAATAACAAATTCTCACTCAGTGCTGAATAACTTACCAAAAAAGTTTTCATAGCCATACCTTTCTTTCAGATCTTCTTTTTTTAAATAATAGATTTATGTGAAAAAGGCCCCCTCCCCTTGAAAAATCAGTCATGAAAGTGGCAAAGTCGATTTCTATTTCCTCTTGCCCTGCCCACCTTAATTTCTGATATAAATACAGGCCCACAGTAACCACCCTACTCAGGTACTTCATTAATGCCTGAATTAATATGGGGGTAGATCAGGTAAAGATTTTTAAGGATTCATAGCTCTTGTCCATTGTTTAGTTCTCTGACCATGTGAAAATGTCTTTTATGATTAAAGCCTTTCTTCCCGCATATATACATCCCTGCAAACTGATCTGACGTTCTTTTCCTTACTGTGTTTTCTCCCAGATTTCACCATAGCAATCTGGGCACCCATCCAAAATTTGTAAATGAAAACCTCCTCATGCAGCACAGTATCAGCATCACATACCAGCAGCTAAAATAGTGTCTCTCTCTCTCTCTCTCTCAATCTGTCCTGAATCCAAACTTGGGAACAGCCCATGTCACCAGGCTGCTCCTCTCGGCTGATGCGGCCGAGGTGCTCGTGTTTGCGTAGGAAGCCCGCGCCGCTCGCACCAATGAGCGCTCAGGCTGCGGAATTGGCCCCAGGAAGGGAACGCTCTCCCTTGGAAAAGGAACTGAAAGTACACCGGGGGAAGCCTGCTTTGCCTCCGACCGAGCTAGCTGTCTAAGGAAATGCCAGACCTCGCTGCACAGGGGTCAAATGTAGAATTATGTGGCAGTTTGATAAGCTACAGTACACTAATTTATTGGCTATTTTAAAAAATGTAGAGGAAATTTTATTACGGATTACTTTGCTTTCCTGAAAACTTTTTATAATTAAAAACATCTGGAAGACATTTCAATATATCATAAACAAGAGGAAATCCAAAGCACGTGACTTCTAAGAAAATGATGCAAATACCTTTCTGTGCCAAAATTTACAGTAATCTGTTTTTCTTATTTTGTTAAAGGAGGGAGGGAGAATTGATGGAGGAAGAGTCAACAATGAGAAAACTATTAGGATGAAGAAATATGTTATACTAGGAACCATCATTTAATGAAAAATAATTATTTTTATTTAAAACAGCAAAATCATTAAAATAGACTTTGCTTCTTTCCCCCCCCTAAATTAATCAGTTTCCTGAGAAAATATCCTTCTGGAGTGGATATATGATGACATCAATCCAGACAATTGTAGGAGGCTCTATCAGTAAGAAAGAAGCAAAGAAATAAGAAAATGCTTTGGATGATTTTAGGTAAAGGAAACTACTGTTTTAATCTACTGAGTACTCTGCTTCTTAATTAATATCACTAAAAAACTGCAGGCTAGGATGACAGTTCTTTAAAAAAAAACAAAACAAAACACAACACAGTTCAACACATTACTAAATGTCTTAGTCTGAGTAATCCATTATCTTATAAAATAGAGTAAGATTTATGGGCTCTTAAAACAAATACAGCCAAAGAGCTTTATACAAAATCCCCAACACAGTTAAAAAACAGCCAACAATTAACAACTAAGTTCACAGTAAATGAAATAATACATGGGGAGAACTGTGAAAATGTTTATAATGAAACCCAAAAGTCATGAGAAACTTAAAATTGGTGTTGGGTTTGCTGGAAAGACACAGAAATACAACACTGAACTGTTCCACAGTTCAAGCTGCTTCGTATCTAGAAGTTTGGTTCAGTGCATGGGGAACAACCATAAAGCTTATGCTGGTCTGTAGGTGCAATGTCACCCAAACTCTCTGCTGTTTCCATCCAGAATTTCAATTCAAGCCCACAGTTGAGTTTGTCCCCATCTATTGCTCTTGAGAATGAAGTTATTCTGATATGGAAAAAATTCTTTTCCTTTCACTTTCCAGAACAGAATGGGAGAGAAATGGTTTAGATGCCGCCACACTGCAAATGACAGCAGAGTGGCATGACAAATCTGGGCTAAGAGCCATGGTGTTTGCTCCTGTTCTGGACCAGTCCAAAGTCAATTATGAACTAAGACTATGAGCTGCTAGGGCTGTGGCATATGTGATTCAGCAGCTCTCCTTCCCAGAAGAGGCTGCTAGGGCACTTCAGAGCAGAATCAGATCACCTGTACTGACTGCTTTTTACTGGTCTTGCTTCATTCTGTGACAGTTCACTGCAATTCATTCAGAGGGAAACCAAAATGTCATTTGCTGTGGGAGTCTTAAAATATGCTATAGAAAGTCAAGTAACCTATATGTATGTGGAGAGGAGTTATGGCTAGATCCTTGTAATCTGGGTGGGCCAACTGCAGCACTGTAAAATCAGCTTGTGTGAGACCACCGATATTTTATTGACCTTTTCTTATCAGTCTTAGGGGCAGTAAAATAGGGACAAAGGCTGTCATTTAAATTTTTCAGATTATTATCATGAGGTATCTAAACAAATCTTACGTGTGCTACAATGAATTTTGCAAATCCTACCTTTCAGTGCTCTTGTTTCAGGCTCTTCACAAACTCAGGTATTACTTATTGCATTGGCTACACTCATATCACATTTTAGAGGGCTTTTTCCCAATACTACTTACTTTACTTGGAAACAAAGTAAAAGTCCTTCTTAAGAAGACAAGGGCAATTTCAAAAACAACAATTCATCCAGCCCAAATGAAGCCCAAACTAGGTAATTTTAATATGTCAAATTTTAGCGTTTAGAGACAATACAGTGCTTGCTGGTGAGCTGTACCATATAATTGAGGGAGGACTTGGTGAACTATGTTCTCACAATTTGAGAGGCATTTAGTTGATTGAAATAACTTTAGGTTATGCATTTGTGGCAATTTATGTCTTCTATAGCACTAGGTGCAAAGAAGGCCCAATTCTGATTGAGTGCTCTGATATATGTAATGCTGACAATGCATCAAAACAAAAGTAAGACTTTTGGTCTTTGTGTTTTCCTTGTATTTTGAAAAGAAAACACTTACGAATGAGGAAAAAAACAAATATTTTTGTTCTATTAAACAATACATGCTTGACATTTAATTCGTTGCTGTGAAGAAATTGTGATAACATTTTGACTATTTCCTTTAATAAATATTTTGTGGACCAGGCCTGAATTCTGGCAGTTTAACACTTAATTAATTTAATACTTAATTAATTAATACATTTATTAATTGCATTTGACAATCAGGCATTGATCTTTCTTCTGTTTCTGCAGATGAATAATACCTAAACTAAACTTTGCATAAAATCAAGCACGCTTGCATTTAAATGAACAATTTTCATCTTACAGGTTGCTTGCAAAGTAAGACTGTGATTATTTGCAATTGTGACTGTGGTTGGTCATTTAAATCACCTGATACTGTATCTGTTCTCTGCTTTCATAACTGAATCTGGAGACTTCTGAATGACAAGAATGAATAAAGAAAAGTGAATGCTCTTCCTCAAACATTACGGCTGAAGTTTCAATGAACTGATGAATATTAGGGAATAAACGAACCTCTACTCAAACAAAATCTGTTCATGCAGATGTTGGCAAATAGTGAGTGCAAGGGAATATGAATTTTCTTGAACCAAACAACAGTTCTGACAAATGTTCAGAAACATTGCTTCAGCAATATTCAACCAGCTCTGTTACACAGTATCTTTCGTGTAATAGAAAACTCTCATTAACATTTTCCTGTGAGAAATCTGAGCTTGTAAGGATATTATATTTTCGTGGCATTATCACAAATTGAATCCCTTTATCCAAAATAAATTAAACATTTGTTTCCTGGAGTACAATACTGCAATGAAAGAACAACTCAAATAGCTTAATCAATAACTTTTTAATTTTAGGACTTGTCAACTTTCCCTTTCTGTTTCAGATTTCTTCCTTGTAGCACCAATGATGACAGATTGAAGGGATACATAAATGGGTGAAACTCCTTGAATTAGCAACCCAGCTGGAAAATACAGTGTCATTGGGAAATCTCTCCTCTGCAGAAAAGTGTAAAAAAGTTCCAGCGTGTTACTGCAACAGGTGGAACAATCTTCTGGCCCACTATTACCTGTCAGGAACATAGTTGCACTGGCTTTTTGTACATACTGGCACAGAAACCACTGTCAGGGAAAGGAGGTGCTATAGTACCAGCAAGGCCTGCCAGCTCCTACTCCCCTACCCCAAATTCCTCTGACAAACCCAGAATGGCTACCATGTTTGTTTTACTAAAATGATTAACTATTCACATTGGCAGCCACTGCCTTTGGGCAGCACTGACATGATTCTTGCAATAGAGAGTAATATTTGGTTAAGAGTAGCAGGAGAGAGCTGCAACATTTTCTACTACTTTGGCCAATTTTGAAAGAGGTCATCTGTCTATGACCTCACGTTGACATACTGCTTATATTGAGATGGCAGGCATGGTGTTTTTACAGATGCTCTTACTTGTAATGTGCATTTTCGTTCTGGAATGAAGTCTCAGCACGAGAGAGAACTTGAGCATGTACTTACCTGAACTGGATCCCAGGTGTCCAGACAACATAGTGAATACAACTGAAGTTTTGATGAATCTGTGTAAAATAAACAAACAAATGCATAAATGAAGAGACCCTGTATAATTACTAAAATATAGCATGGTAGCTTTTAACACTCCAATGACAGATGCTCTGCAGGAAAAATACTTAAGGCTGAGTGCTAAAAATAACAGTGCAATATTGCTATTCTGCCTTAATCAGATAAGAGCAACATTCCTACCCAGTGAGGTGGGATTGGAATCAGATCACCCCCTGTATGTATGGTTTCCCTGACAGATGATCAGTTCATTTTAACTCTTCAGGAGTGCAGTCAGGTTATGGTACTTTAACATCTTGTCTTCTGTTTATTTCTTTCACCATGCTTTCCATACTCCCACTGTGCTGTGTCTCATCTGCCCTCACCATACTGCCTCCTCATTTAATCACGCATCAGAAGTCTCCTTCTACCCTCCCATCTCACTACACTGACTCTAATTTTCTCATTCACAGAGGAGGCTGTCCTCTCCTCCCTGCTTTAATTACAACTCTGCATTAAAAATAATAATAATAATAATAATAATAATAAAAGCTCATTTTCCTGAGACATAAGTTATTGATGCTCTGGCCCTACAGAAATATACACACATTTATTTGGAGTCATTTTCAACATTTTGTTCCTATCAAAAATACGCATTTAAGTAAATGAGAACTGGGAATGTACCTTCTTTTTTTGGCTGGCTGGCTGGCTGGCCCCCTTGGAGCTTTGCCTTGGGTGTGTAACTGAGAGACGGCCACTCATGCATGAAGAATAGAGGCTTAATTAATTGGATTGGAATTGTAAAATGGTGTACTTGATGTGGGTAAGGCACATTCCACACTTTTCCCCCATAAAGAATGTGACATTTTTGTGGAAGTGTTGAAGAGTGGGTCCAGGAGCCATCAGATGGATGAGACTTCATTAAATAGGTACAGCAGGGAACCCCTAGTCCTGTGTCTCACACAGATTTTTCCCCACGCATTCATTTAATTAACTCTCAATCTGTATCTATGGTTCCAGAACAATTCTATTTAATTTTTATGTTACATGTTACATGTAATTTATAGTACATAATAAATAGTTTGCGAGAGGTGGAGCCACAAATAGTTTGAAACAGGTTTTCCATGTCCAAATCAAGCTGCCACAGCAACCATTTCTCATTTCTGCCAAACTCAAGGTTCCTTTTTTTCTCTTCAGTCTTGAAAAATGTTGTTACAAAATCCCAAATTATCCAGGAAAGTTGATCAGGTTTCAATAAAATAGTGACTTCATTGTTAGCAACTGCTTATTTCAACCTTTTCATGAAATGGCTCCTTTTTACATTATAAGCATTACATACAAAATAAAAATATATGGCTTCAAAATTCTGTTTAATGATATTTATTATAAAAATAAATTAAAAGGCATTTTGGGCCCTCTCTTATTTCCTCATAAAGCGCACTTTGCCTTTATTTAAAATATACTGGTGCTATGAAGAAATCAGTCTCAGAAATGCCTCTTGCACTTTGCTACATTCTAGTACAGGAAGGAAGGAATATGCTCTTACAGGTAACTTCATCTATTAGTAACAATAAACCACAGTTTTGTGGTCACCAAGTATTTTAGAAAACAATTATATATGAACTAATATAAGGTCTTTCTTCAAAAATTGTGTCCTCTGTAAGCTCACTGGTTCTTTTCTTTCGCATTTCCAAGACCCATATCTTTTGAAGATTCCTGAAGCAACCCATCATATGCGACAGCCCTTGAGTTTGTTCCATCTTACGCTATTTTAAGGCTAGAATACATGTTGTTGCTCCTGGAGTATGCCATCCACAGTCAATGAGAGCTTTTTATGAGAGTTTTTCTTGAACTTTCATTCAAGATCGAAGTGCAGATAGCACATTCACTGCACCTATCTCCTTATGGACAGTGGTATAATAAGGCAATAATACCTTTTTTTTGCCTGTCATCAGAGACATTTCAGTGTTGAAATTTTTAGTGTGGGGATCCTTTTCCTTTGAAGCTACTGAGTTTTATGAAGCTGTTCCTCATATTCAGAATAGCAGAACTTTTGGTAGGACCTGTTCAGCTCTCCTTCCTTTTCCCATTCAGTGACCTAATTTATAGCCCACTGGAACCAGAACCCTGTCACTGCTTACGAAGATGAGGATAGAGTCTTTATTCCTACTTCACACCTACAGATGTCATATTACAGTTCCTCAAACACTCTGGCTTGACTACTTGAATACTAAAGTTAAGTATTGCTACTGGTTTGAAGCCCTGAGTGGCTACCACCTAGAAAAGCCAGATAAAGCTGCAATATGCAGTGACACTAATTGTCTAAAATGAAAAATTGTTAAAAACATGGAAAAAGGCAATAAATTGTCTTTTGACCCTTTCTCCCAGTTGTTTTTGACCAACTCTTTTGTCACCATCTGTAAGGGTCTGAAGTCTCAAATGTTGCATCTGATGAGCAATTCTGAAAATCTGGCTGTTAGTAAAGCTAACCATCCCATGTATATGTAGCCCCACCTTATATAAATTATGTAAACATCTTGGTTCTACAAGTTTGAGCTGGAAATCTGCAAGCTGTCTCATGAGACCTTCAGTTACTGGTTGGGTGGAAAAATTTTCCGTGCCTAGCCTTTCTTGTGGTAGTCTGGCATTTCATATTCAGGCCTGGGCAGAGCTGGGATGAGCACACATTTGGAAAAAATGAGAGAGAAAGAATGAAAAAGAATGTCTCTGTAAATCTTTTAAGCACCAAGGAAATGTTCAGGTCTGAGGCACTGCAAGTGGTTTCTTTCATTTTCTGCCAGACCTTAAAGAAAAAGCAACCAAAGTTTCTTTGCCTACTTCTTCAATGCCTAATATGAAAAAAAAATCCATATCATATGTTTTATATACATTCAGGAGGGAGTTGAACAGTAATTGGTGTTGCCAATGGATACTCATTGATAGCAGTAGTAACAATCTCATCTAATTAATGACAGCCTTAAGTTATTAGTATATTGCTTTCCAATAGAAGGAACACCATGGATAAAAATGTACAATTATTCATTTTTATTCTAAAGACATTTTAATTCTAAATTTCATGGTAAAAGTGGCCCATCTTCTTATGAATTGGGAACAGGCTCCATTCTCATTTCTTTTTAATAGATCGATGTGAGGGTAAGGAAAAGCAACTAAAGAAACAATGTGTATAACAAATTAGACTAAAAGTAGATTGATATGCTTTCAAGAAGGTGATATAGCAGTCCGTGCTGAGTTTACAGTGCCTGTGGTTTATAGCATGTGCCATAATTACTTCAGCTTAGAGCTGAATTGACTTTGAAAATCCAGAAACAGTTACTGTGACTATAAAAAGTGAGACTTTGACTTTAGTGAATCTGTTCCAAGAGGGAGAAGTTAAATTTAAAAATGAAATTTCAACTTGCATGCTGTTTTCTGAGGCAGATCCAAGAAAAATGATTCTTTGATTCAGCCAACTATTTTGCTGCATTCCTAGGCTTGATTTCAAAATCTTAGACCAGCAACCATGTAAAGAGAAATTTATACGTTACACAGATAAGAAAAATGTAAGATGCTTCCATAGAAGAATGTGAAGGAATTTTCTGTGGAAAAGGATTATTGATGCAATTAGTAGTTGAGTTACTGAGACTTTGTATTAGGATAGTGTTCTAAAGACAAGTTTGCTAAGTTCATTTGAGGTATAAATACAGAGCCAGCTATGGCAGCTGCACACAAATGACAGGTCAATGTTCAGTCTTGGCAAATGGATTTGCATAAGCAGTGGGGCTGCTCAAGGAGCACAGCAGCATGCGAGGAAGAGGGAAGTCCATGTCCCATGACTCTCTGCATTACGACTTCTGCCTAGCTTACCAAAGGAACATTGCCATAGCTTACAGGGGGAGAAGTGAAAGAGGGTACGCAAATATTTCCAAGTTCAACTGCTTTGGGTCGGAAGAATAAAATAAAAAAAAATCACTATATTCACCAAAAAACTTTTTTCCTAGAGGGAGATGACACTATTTTAAACTTAGAATGGCAAAAATACGGCCATCTCCTGCCTTGATTTGCACAGCACACTACACAGCAGCCAACTGCAGACCACACACACAAATAACAGCCATTTAGAAAACCAGTAACCCTTATTGTTACCAGTCCATTAAGAACCCATTTGGGGTGAGCAAATTTACTATTAATGGTGATGTTCCTGAGGTACATAGCACTATAAGAAAGGCACATGAACTCTCCACTCCACTAGATATTATCAGTGTCTTCAAATATAATAGTATTTACCCTACAGTACCGGGGTGGCAGATAGAAAATGCTCTCTTGTTCTTGGTCTCCTCTCCCCTCTCTCTCTCTACTCCTGGAGTTCATAAACAAGTAAGGCATTTTTTATATCTGCTATGGGAAAGTGATCCACATTTTTTCATCAGCATACAAAAAAGTTCATGATGTTAGAACACTCAGAAACAGAGCTTGTCAAAACTGCTTTCAGCAGAAAAAAGTAGCAGGGCCATTCCCCTCATCCTGCTTCTCACCCTTTGCTGATGCTTGGTGAACCTTCCTGCCACTGCTTTTGCTCACAAAGTCATATACCAGGTGCAGCCTTCAAGAAAAGTCTTGTGCTGTTGAGGGGTAGCTGAAAGATGTCTAAACACTATGCTGGGTGTGACTGAGCTCTGTCCAGAAGCCACTGAGAACCGCCCAACACATTTTTCATTTCTTGTTCTGTCCTGTGTGACATCTGCAAGTATAAATTTAAGGGCCTGAGAGAGGGTTAGGTAACTGGGGAAAGAGGGTTGCCAGCATATGCTTTGAGGAAAAAGAATGAATGCACTTATATGTTGCTGAAGCACCTCCAGCATAGCCCTGGGTGTGCACACAAGAGCACACGAGACCACCTAATTTCTGAGACCAGGACACCTACAACACTCCAGTGGTTGACATGCTCCATACATTCCTTCATAGTTCTTTCAGAGGCACACTGTATGCTTAGGCTCACTACTGCCAATAGGCCCACTACTCCAAGAGGTTCTGCAGGGTGTTATGGATGCCTCTGCCTTTTTTTTTTTTAAGATGTGATTTGTATTTCTGATCTTCCCTAATCTCATGAAATTTTTGCCTGCTGTGCAGGTAAAAATTTGTATTATCAGCATTGCAGTTGTGCTTGGCCTGCCTGTAAAGCAGATGGCTTGGCTGAAGCATGGAGATCCTATTTATCAGTTGAGCTGTGTTTCCTGGATGAATAAATAACCTTCCTGATCTACAGGTGAACATAGAAAAATATAAATGTTGCAAAATTTTGATGTAAATAAGCACAGGAGAAGAAGCTATGTACTAGTGTACAAAAACTCAGTGCTGACTTGGTGAGCTAAAGAGCCTTTCTGTTACGTATCGGGACAAGTCCAGGGACATGGGTGAGAAGGCTATTTCTGTACACTGTGATCTGGGGTACTCAGTACATTTGCGGGTTGGAAGGCCCAGAGAGGCTTGTCTTATATACAGGGAGTCAGCCATGAAATAGTTTGGCCATGGGCTCCATCATTTGTGTATTCCCATTGCTGAAAGGTTTTTGAGTAGTCATAGCACAAGTGTAGGATGAACTTCTGGGTTTGGATAGACTGGTTGCACAAAGTGTTAGCAGTGCATGAGGAGACCAAGCTACTCAGCACCACACTGTATCTAATGTGCTAATCAATGTTATCCTTTCTCATGTCCAGTTCGGGACTACACTCTCGTCATAATTTTCTTGACTGGCTCTAGTTTCAGTGATTCTCCTCATACAGCAGTTCAACTTTATATGATCTCTTGAGACATCTTCATCTCTTGCCTCCTCCTCGGAGGAGCTGCCCAACTCATTTACTCCCTCCTCCTCGGTCTTTCCCTTCCAGGTCCTCAAGTTAACAAGATAAATGGCACATATCTCCACTTTACATTTTTCAAGGCTCACTAGAGACTAAATAATATTGACCTAGCTCAGTTCTCCTCAGAAGCATTAAAGGCTTGCTGGAGTCCATTATAGGCCCATAAGAGTCCTGAGAGAAAATTTTGAGGGAAGTGCAACTGTGAATAAAATTTAATTCATAACTCCGCAATGCAGTTGAACAACTATACATCTTATTCACTGAGCAACTTTTAACAAGGTAAATGGCAACAATATCAAATTTATTTTTTAAAACACTCAACTTTGTTGAGTAATACTGCTTTCCTTTTCCTGTTATGGGCTACATAAACAATAAGGAATTATACATTTCACCCTCAAAGCCTGTGGAATGAATGATGGGATCACAGCATTAGCAATAACATGCCTCAATTTTAAAACCAAAAATAATTTTGCTATAAAAATAACATTTTTTAGCTTGCACAAAGTTCTATACTTTATTAATCTATTCATTTGTATCTGTATACTCTAACAAAAAAGCTTTCACAGTGCAATGCATGCAGATTTGTGGAAATTCAGATTTATTTACAAGAAATCAGAAATATATTATTCTTACTAACTTAAACTGAAAGAAAGTCTTCATTTAAGTGACTTAATCATACTGAGAAAGCATGTAATAAAATAATGACCTCTATTACAGATCATAAATAGCAATCAAATCTCTACAAAATAATGATCGAATCAGATAATAAGTCTGATTACATTCACAATCCTGTGCTTTTACTGTGTTTTATTTCTGGAGTGTGAAACAGAACTTGACTTATGAGAAGATGCTGGGCCAACAACCGAGGGGAGTCTAAGTAAATTGAAGAATACCAATGAAGCCTGGAAGAAGTCTACATTAGGGTAGCTTACCTCTTCTTCCAGACCCCTCAATGTGCACATGATACCAATTCAGACCCCCTTGAGACACACTTAGATATATGCACTGAGACTTCACGTAGGCAAACTATGTAGTATTATGTGACTTACATATTGCCTCTGAAAATGACACACAGGTTCTAAGTCCAAATAAGTATAACTCATATTCCAAGAGGTCAGAAGAGAAAAGTATGTAAAGAAAAGCAACTAAGTGGAATTAAAAAGAAACTGTAAGCTAAGACAGCTACTTCTGCAGTTGTCTTTTTCTGGTTCGCCAGCATGTGAAATACAGCAGCACAGCAAAAGGCCCAAGTAGGCCTGCAGAGTTCAACTGATTCCAATGTTTCAAAGCTGGTTCTAACTGGGTTTCATAACCGAGAGTCTCCCAAAGCTTTGGAATGTGATAACAACTATCCTGGAACTGCAATGACGTATCTTACAAATCTGTGTGTTTGGATTTTTTTTTAATGCTGGTTTTGGTCCTTTTGCGTTTCTTTCTGACAGAAGCATGAAGTATTGATACATCAACCTCTATCAGCCTACTGTAAGAGAAATACAAGATGAATTCCTCCAAATGCCTGCAGTTCCCAATTAACAACTGTGACTTCATTTCATAATTTGCATGTCAGAGTCTTTAAATTTTCAGGATTATACTTTTTATCTCTAATACAAGGAGCTAGAGTCCTTCCAGGTACCAAATTCTAGATACTAGAGATAGAGGGCATATCCATATGACAAGGTGGAAAGAGATGTAAGCCTTCGTGCTCCAAGCTGGCTGACACGAGCTAGTTCTGGGACAGAAATGATAGCCTTAAACTATTAACACCTACTTAAGCAGTATATTAGGATACAGGCAGACTCCTAATTTCAACCAGGATCATCAACCGTGCAGCCTCCATGAGACAAACATCAGACATTTGCCATTAATAAAGGAAGCCATTTCTCCCCCTTTTTTTTTCCATTTAGCACAACTGGTAGAGCCCTCTCTTAAAAGTAGAAAGCCCAGGTTCATTTCCAACCCTACCTCAGGAGGAACTGAGTACTACCTTGAACTCGTGCTTCCTGTAACCACCATACCACAAGTTATACTGGACTGGAGGAACCCCCCTTGTTCACCCTGTGCTGAAATTCCTTCTGTTGGGATCCACTCTGCAAAGACTGATCAGCAAGAGAGAGAACAAGCATGACTACAGCTTAGTTGTCAGAGCTCTCACCTGGGAGACAGGAAACTTGACTCAACTTGAGAGATTCAGCCCCTCAGCTGATGAATACACAGCACATAAACATTAATTGGAACAGAGACTGCATATATGATTCTGAGAGATCTACGCATATGTGTATAATCTGACAGACCTACAATACCACCCTAAAATACTGCATCTAGGATTCACAACTGGAATAGTCACCCACTGAAAGTATAGTTATTGATGGCTTTTCCAAACTTTCCCTTTCACTGTCTCCATTCCATATAGAAACAAGCCTGGGCTTGTACATATCCTACAGTAATAACAACCATACATGTATCTTAAATACTGCACTGGTGATTCAGGATGATGTGAACAGGTTGTGCTAAATTTCCAACCTGTTAAAGGAAAACTAGCAGCAGCTTCTTGTGCTAACAAAACGTTCTCCTTTGCCCGCTGGCTTCCTTCCAGGACAGTCTCATAGAACGGCCTGAAACCATTCAAAGAGCCCTCAACAAGCCTGAGTATCTGTTTTGATCCCCACATTTGAAAACAAGAAATCTAACTGAAAGCCAAATGCTGACTAAGAGTGACAGGAAAATCAAGGCTTTGAGAATATATTTCATCGGTAGAATGGTGTTCGTGAGGGCTAGGTACCTAATTAAAATCCACTGTCTATAATAAATACAGCTACAGAAATGACTAAGGCTTGCAGGTTACAGACAGCAAAGAGAAAACACACAGAAAAGGTGGAACAGATAAGAACAGAAGGCAGAGAGGCAGTAGAGAAAGCCATCACAGGCTGCATAAATAGAAGAAACTTTAAGACATATTAATAGCAAGGCTGAAAATCAAATACAGGGGAATTTCCTTTATATCTATCAAAGGCTTTTGCTCCATCAACAGCCCACCGTCTAGGCAGAAGGGAACAAAACCTGATGAGACGCAAAGTTAGAGATGAAGATAGTACAGTGCCTTTTCAACCCACTTATTATCAGCTTGAATGGCCCTTACTTGCTGAAGATATGTTAACGCATCATGTAATGCAGCACGTTAGAAATAGCCAGGTAAGTCCTCTATCACACTCTGAGCAGGCCAAGCTAGCTCAAATTCAGTACAGATTTCTCAGCCAACCATGGCTACATTCACATGTACACATAAAAGTACATGTAAGTGAAAGGTGAAAAGTGACTTTGGTTCTGCTTTCAGCAGGGATCAGTAGCTGCCCATCTGAAGGCTCCGGAGAGCCTCCCTGGGTGCAGCTAATACAGTTGGTTGCATCTTGCTTCTACCTGAGGCAGTGACTCCCATTAAACTCAGTCAGAAAGCAATCTGATGTCCAAAAAGTGGGCACAGTATTATTGTTCAAAGTAAAAGTGGTGCTGTGTTATGCTCACTCCACTATAAGCTCTGTCCACAAAAGAGCACTGCATTGTCTGGCAAAGAAGATCAATGGCATTCTGGGCTGCATTAGGAAGGGTATTGCCAGCAGGCTGAGGGAGGTGATCCTTCCCCTCTCCTTAGCGCTGGTGAGACACATTTGGAGCACAATGTCCAATTCTGGGCTTCCCAGTACAAGACAGACATGGGCCAACTGGAGTTAGTCCAGTGGAAGGCCACAGAGATGTTTAAGGGAGTGGAGCATTGCTCACAGGAGGAGAGGCTGAGAGCACTGGGCCTCTTTAGCCTGGAGAAGAGAAGGCTCGGGGGGATCTTATCAATGTTAATAAATATATGATGGGAGAGTATACTCAGAACAGGGCCAGTGATGCCAAGTGACAGGACAACAGGACAAGAAGACCTGTACAAGAAAACACTTCTTCAGTGTGAGGGTGGTCAAACACTGGAACAGGTTGCCCAGAGAGCTTGTGGAGTTTTCATCCACAGAGACATTCAAAATCTGACTGGACACAGTCCTGGGCAACCTGCTCTAGCTGACCCTGCTAGAACAGGGGAGTTGTACGAGGTGATCTCCGAAGGTCCCTTCCAAACCCAGTTATTCTGTGAATCACAACAACCAGCCACTGCACTAGCATCTGAATCTTACACACCAACTCTTTCTGCTCATGATGCCAGCAAACTGTAAGAGTGAACTCTACAACATCATTTCTTGGAACAGCTCAAGATATCATAAGTAGGTTTGGAACATCATAAAGACTTGGAAGGACGTTATTAATGCCTAGGAAGGGGCCCTGGGCAATGAGAGGCTGTGTGGTAGACTCAATGAATACACAGATATTCAGGGAATCAGTTGCTGGTGGGGAGTATAGTGAGCCAATTCTCTGAAAACAGCTTACAGACGACTATGCAGGAACCATACTTGCAGACTTTTCCCATCCCATGTAACATTTCAGCAGTAAGGTTCCAATAGTAAATGCTAATTGAGAGGTACTTAATAATTTAATAAATACTAAGTAATAATTTAATAGCTTACTTTGTTTATAAACATCTGCATGCAATACACTGTTTTAATACCACAAACATTATCCATTTGCTTGTTAGTGCTGTTCTTTAGGAGAGAACTCAACATAGCAGCTACACTGTACTGTACTATCTGCTATTGAAGTAACACTAGAAGTTGCAGCCTTATGGGTTCACCCTAAAAAGTAACCACACTTATTGATTCTGAGTATAAATATTGTCATGTAGCGTAATTCTATTGATTTACCTTTTAAAACACTGTCAAAATAAATTTGGCAATTTAAGTTTTTCATAAATTGAGCAAGATGCCTTATGAGCCACATTTCTTTTTATCTGAAAAAAACCCCCAGACTCCTCACATTCTACAGTAGCTATTTCTGTATTAGACTGCCAGTACCTCAGGGCAGAGATTGCTTTATGTCACACACGTGTAACACAGTACACATACTTAGCCCTCAGATAATATTAATAGTAAAATAATAACAGAAACAGAAAACCTTAACTCGAGCTCAGCAAAACAGTCTGGAAGAAGAAAAGATGGCATATTAATCAGATACAAAACAAATTCAGTTCAGTAGGAGTCTAGAGTTGGGCTTAGAGTTGAGTTACATTTTCTCCTGGTCCTATACCAACCCTACAAAATGCGGCGTTGAAGTGCATTATCCTTCCCTCTGTGAACGAGACATTAATATTAGGTATTTTAGCAAAGATTCTGAAGAAATGGGTCACACTCCTGAATGGTTTTTTCAAATGCTCTTTCACATACTGAGAGGATCTGGTTTTGCTCATACTCTGAGGCATGGGAAAGCACGGGATATGCTTATCCTCAGTGAGTTGGCCCTAACCCCAGCTATGCACAGCTAGCATGAAGCTCTTCCCTATAGAGCCGCGAGGGTGAAAGGCTTCTGCCTGCTTTCTCTCTAGACCCTAGAAGCTCACAGAGTAAACTGAGGATACCCTTCCAAATGGCTTTTATGCAGTGTAGGAGCTGGGCAATGGGGCAACTGGTCACTAAGAGTGTATACTAGAGAGCACAGATGTTTTTGGCGGAATGAAGTGCTTGATACACCTCTTAGAAAAGTACTTGCGGAAAAGCCTGTGTTTGGCGTGGTTGTGAAAAACTACTGCTGGGTGTCAGAGAGTAGAGAAGGGCTAACAATAAATTGCCACACTGTGAAAAAAAGTTGAGTCCCGCAGGGACGGCGGATAAAACCTGTTTATCTGCAAGTCTCTATCCAGACAGTAGAGGGCTGCAAAATTTCTCCAGCACGGGGAAGGTTAAGTGCAAGAGGAGGCAAGACTAAGCCTGTGCATGAGCCGAAGGCAGAGATTTAGAGCTGCCTGCATGGAGAAGCTAGGCGTACAGCCAGGCCAGAAACAGCCCGTTTCTGATAAGCAGGGCAGCATTAGTCAAGGTAGGCAGATATTTGGTGGCAATCTGCAGACAAATGGGTAATGTGGACAGGCTCTGAAGCACATCAAGCGAGGGACTGAACCTTGGCTCCTTGCAGGAGAGGTTTGGCTTGGCCACAAGACCTCAGCACTGGCCAAATACAGGGAAAAAACAGGGCCACTTTCAAACCTGGGCTGATTCCCTCTGAGGGCCGGAGGTAGGTTTGGCTGTAGTCTGTGACCAAGAGCACTCCCTGTTGAAGATGGCTGCAAGGCTCACGCGTGGGTTCTTGTTGCGTGCAGCATCCTCTCGTGACCGCGCTGGGTACAGCGGTTTGCTGTGCCCCTGCCACAGCTGGGGCGCTCGGCTTTCGGGGTGCCGGAAACATCACACCCAGCTCCAAAGCACACACTCACCCACGAGAAACTTCTTAGAGAAATAAATTACCCCCAGAAGCCTGTATGATTTCAGGCCTCATACACTGAAGCATCAAGTCACAGAACAGCCTTACTAATAGCTTATTGTGAGAGAGATTTGGGGCTTTTTGGTTTATTTTCCTGAGAGACAGCAAGTGTCTTGAGAGAGGTAATATACTTTATCAGGCCACATGAGAAAGCTGGAAAAAGCAGCTACATTTTCCAGACCACAGGACCTGCATGAGGTCATTTAATGTTCTGATCCTTTGAACACCACCACTCTTGGCTCGGTTTGGGTCCTGCATCTTTCCAAGGGCTACTAATTGATTTGGCTCTGCACGAGATGAATAAGCAGTAAGACAACTAAAAATTTATTTTTGAATAGAACGCTGTATTTGTGAGAAATGAGTAATATACCTCTTTTTCCACAAATTTCTATAGCAGGCTCTAATTAAATAGGACATACAAACGATAGGTAGGTTGCCTTATTCAGAAACAAGTAGTTCATCCAAGCAACAAATCTGTGGTACGGCAGTTTGGCATTTACCTCTAGCCTAGAAATTTGTACCAATTATCTTACCATTAGCAGAACATGGTACATCACAGATTGCATACTTCAGGCATATAATTTCAAGGGCAGGAAAGGCATATCAAAAACATCCTTTTCTAATTCTGTAGATGAGGGCTTGTTTACACAATCTTATACCATTTCAGATGAACAGAGGCAAGATCTGTAGAAAAAAATAGCTTTCCTATAGATAATGTGTGCCTCAGCAGGCCTATTTCTTAAGGCTTATATTAATGTCAATACAAGTTTTAAGGGATTACCCATAGGATACTCTTGAAAATAAGATGTCACATTTCAATGAATTTAACCCAAGGCACAAATTCTTAAGCGCAGACTGTAAATATTAAATAAATTTGTCTACTCCCTTGTAGCTGCTGCTTATTGTTTGAGAAATGTTTCAACTTAAAAACTAAAAACTGTGAAAATTTTGGCATGTGCCAAAAGAATTTTAGAATTTTGACATAAACTGTGATCTAATTAAACAATAAGACCTGACAAAACAGTCACCACTGTCTGATAATGACCTCCTGGGGCAGTTAAACATACCAAAGCAAAGCAGAACAGACTGAGAAGGTCAGCAGCAGCACGAAGAAACCTTTTACAAGAAGTCTAATCATTCTTATAGCTCTCACTTTCTTTTTTTATTTTTCTTCTATTTAAAAAATAAAATGAAACGCGCATATAGAATTATAGAAAAGACATTGTTCTGAATTATTTGCAAGGACAAAAACCCCTAAAATATAACTGTATGGTCTGATAAATAGTCCCGGTCTGGCTGGCACATTACATTGCAAATTTCATTAAAGCATAATTATTGTTCTCATCCAGGATAATGGATACCAACATACTGGGGATAAAAAGAATGTGATGGAGAGAGACTGTAAAAGGTATTTATATTACCCCTAGCATATATATCCTCCTAATATGGAGACCGTAATATCTGCATCCCTGCATCCTCTGTAAGATGTAAGCAAAGGTTCAAGTTCACAGTGTGGATTGAGTTTCTCTATATGGGTAGCCCTGAGAAGAGTTATTCACATGCAATTGAAAGCACCTAATTTTTGTGAGTCAAGCTATGCTCATATAGTAATTCAAAGTGATGGCTACTTTCATAGGTTAGTCCAGAGCTCTTAAGAGGTATACTTAAGTTTAGCTAGAAAAAAATACTTCCATAGGCATCTTCCTTTTCATCCAAACAAAACTAGAGCAGTTTTTAAGGTACCGAATTAATCTGGGGGGATGTTTATATTACTTTTTGTTTATAATGCTGTTAAGCAACTGGAAACAAGGCACAGCCAGCTCCTCATGACTAAGTGTTTCTCGTTATGGAGCCGCAGTGGGGCCTGTGCTCTTTGTCGGTTCTTCGAAAGACCACAAGTTGAGAAAAAATGCTACATACAACATACTCAGAGGAACCTCAATAAATTAATCTACAAACCTAGCTTCTGAAGTCAATTAAAGGATTACACGTAACACCAAAAAGTATGTCCCTGCAGAAAAGTAGGGACCATATTCTAGTATAAAGTCTCTTTCCAATTTGGAGAAAAAATCCGCATAAATAAATCTATGTGCATACATTGAAATTGCATGTAACTTGCTGCTCTGTAATATCCCAGCAGTGTTGCAATTATTACAGTAATCTTATTACATTTAGTCCCTCTAAGGATTGGTGTCCATGGGTACCAGAAAATGAATCCCAATATACTATTATATTTTTTGCTAATTGAGAATATCAGAGTACATAATATGCAAAAAATTATCCTATTTGCTTTGTCTTTGTAAAAAAGACTCATTCACCCTCCTTGTCCTCTAAAACATTTTGATTTGTTTTTTAGTTTTTAAGGAGTTAATGCTGTCTTTACCTGCCAACTTCCACTGGGATTTCTGCACGGTTTAGTCTAATTACTCTTGATGCTGGACCTCTCATGGTATAAACTACTTCAAAGGACAGAACTGGAAAAGGGATTGCTTTTTCTAAAAAGCGCAATATAAAGGAGACAAGATAGCATTTTGTTCTCCTGATATGACGGACAAATCATAAAGAAAATCTATTAGAATGATGGATGGTATAAATTTTAATATAAAACACCAGCAGTGGTGCATTTTTTTTCTTGGAGAGGCTTTGAAATTGTACAGTCTCTGTTTTGTCCAAATTTATTGCTAAAGCCTCTAGTTGAAAAGTTCGCCAATGAACAGAATCAAAGTAATCAGATTTTTACATTACAAGAACTAGTAAAATCGTGGTTCACAGCTATGATTTCCTAATGAAGCACCAGTACCTGTAAATGAATATCATTTCCTGCCTCAAGGCTCCCCTGTGTCTTAAGTACAGTGCCCGTTTATCCGTCAGCATTGACCAGATACTGCTGGATTATGAACTGCTTTTTGGAAGCAACATAAAGCAGGTCCATTTTTAAGGTTTTATGCAGCATGTAGTTTATTATAATTTTTCTGGTCAAGGGAATTTTTCCATAAATATTCCAATATACCCCAATCAAAACATAGTTTTGGTTCCCGGAGCAAACTTTTTTTCCTGATCAACAATTGGAGCTTTATTATTAATCCAAACAAATATATATATTAAAGCAATATTATGATGTTTTGATTATAAGAAGCTGACTGGCAGGCAGGCAGGCAGGCAGCAGTACTGACCAGAGGATACTGGTGAGTGCATTTGTCTGACTAAAAGCCACCTAAGCAAATTTAACTTTAAGCTAAAATTCCAGAACAAATTCAGACCAAATTTAAGCCAGCTTCTACGAGCATATGCCAAGGCCCAGTGCCCTGTTAAGTGGTGGCAGCAGAGGGATGAAAGAGTACCACAGCTGACCAAAATGTGCTCTAGACAGCCAAGGAGTGAGTGGCCACAGCAATAGAGGAATGCACTGATTCAGCAGCCGCTAACAGCAAGGCTCATATGAAATCCTAACCACAAATTAAATTAATCTCCTTCCATCATCAGAAAACACCAAAGGAAGGCAGAGTCAATCCCCTTAAGGTGCAATGAGCCATGCTGAAACAAGAAAGTGTTATTTATATCTTCCAGACCCAGCACTGGTGAATTTGGCCCTTCATCTATAAATTACCCATTTATGCCTTTAATAGGTATTTCAGGGCCAATGATTTGTAAGACAAAAAAGAGGTTTGAGACTCATGCAATAGCTCAGTGCAGTTATGTGTTAACCAATAGCTTCAGCCTTTGCCCTAAATTTTCTGGGCCAAATTATAGCATTAATCAGATTGTAGTTAATAGAGTTGCAGGGTTCTATTTGAAGGCAGAAGTTAGTTTTCTGTTTTGTGGGCTTCAGTGCCTCCAGTAGCACAATATGTTCCCAAGCAATATTTCAATGCATTTGTCAAAATCTGTGAGCTTCTGGAAAGAAAATATATTTGGGGCCATTTTGTAGTTTATTATATCCCAGCATTTGAGGTGTTAATTTGTATCATTGTTGGTCTGAGTGGAGTTCTTGCAAACAACAGCATTTTTAAATGATCAAATAAAGATAATAAAAAGCTTTCTTAGATTTTAAACCATTCTTAAGCATTCATTTTTTGGCATTTTGTAAATGTAAAAATAACTGGGTTAAAAAAAATCAATGTGTTGCAATTATATGGGTAAATTCATCTTAAAGTGCAGGTTCTCCGTCCAAGTAACAACTCCTAATAAACGTGGATTTATAATAAAACTAATGACAGACGTTAACCACAGAGGTGTCAGTAGGCGCCACTGCAGTTATTACTGTGATCTGCTTATTGACAGCTGTAACAAATTCTAGCAGACGGAAGCTGGGATCTTAAAGGCAGCAACCGGACTATATTTAAGTACTATCAGCTACTAATATTAGTAAGAAGTGTCAGGCTGGCCTTACTTCAAAACATAAGGAAAATGTCCCCAAAAGGAACCCTTTTTTTAGCCCATTCCTTTTCCTTTTCTCTTGAAAGAGTTTAACAAGCTGCAGCTCTTTATGGCGCAGCAGTCACGGGGGCGATAGCGGGGCGGCAGCCCGCCCTGCAGCGGGGCACGCGCAGCGAGCCGGCCTGCCGACAAGGCACCACCGCGCAAAGCAGGGTGTGAACTCACAGCGCATCAGCTGCTCTCTGGTAATTGCCTGCGCGCCGGCTTTTATCCTGTGGTTCCTGCTAGGTGGCTTATCTTCCTTTCGTGGAGGGGTAAGCTACCTTGAATTATCTGCTTAGCTGAGGGGAAGCGCGCAGATGGGCCATTACTCCGGAGCAGCTGACGCGCGGCGAGTTCGCATCTCCATTGCCCGCGGTTCGGTGCTCGCGTGCCCCCAGCTCTTCCCACCTCCAGCCGCCAGACTCCAGTGGGGCGGAGGGACGCGGGACTGACATGGCTGGAGTGGTGTGCAAACCCGCGCCGCTACTCTCCCTCACGTAGGGCCATACTGTATCATCAATTTTTAAGTCTAAGTCCCAAATGAAATCAGTTAAGAGATCAGCCTAAAAAATCAATGACACAATATGGCCCAGAGATAGCAGCAATCCGTCCTGTAGACCTCAGAGCTTCGCTTTTAAATCTCCTCTCTTGCACAGACGTGGGTTGTTTTGTTCTGCTCCTACTGTATCTGTGTTAAAATCAGAGGTGGGCCCCGAGTAAAACATGGCCTCTGAATTCCAGTCAGCTGGGTATGTTTGAAACTTGAACTCAGACCCCGACTATAATTTGGTACACAGCCCTAACATCACACACAGGGCCAGACCCTGCACTTGCTGATCCTGAGAGCTGAGGAATGCAAATTTTCCACTCCTAATGATGGCAGAAAGCAGTTGAAGATCAGCAATTTTCTGGAGATTTTCACTACTTTGCAAGATCAAGTACTTATCGCTATGGGATAAGCAGGGTGGGATGAGACATTACACCTCTTAAAACAGAGGAGGTCTCACTCCCAGCTTCTGCCTTGGGCCCTCCCAGATCTCCAGATCACACCTGAATGCCAAGGGTTCGGCTCTGCATCTGTCCCTCAGACTGGAAAGGAGAATGTCTCATCAACAGCAGTCTCTGTGAGTCTGTTTTCATGAACAAAAAAGACACAGCTATCTTCCAGCAGTGCAAAGGGCTCATGGGTTAATCCTGTTCAGCTCCCCGTGCGCACAGAAGAAGCTGGTATGTGAACGTGTCTCTCTTCAACACGATCAAGCCAGCTGACAGGTGGAAGCTCACAAATGCAATGAAAAGTACCAGGGCAGTTCAAGCTTTCTTAAACTAAGTGCATTTGGCGAGTTTTTAAAATAGCAATACATTCTGAAGACAAAAATGCCACTGTCAAGGCTGGCTGTAACTTCTGTGAGGTGAGTAAGATTAAAAAGATGCTTGGCATTCCTGGCGCAGGGACCCACCCCGCGAGCATACCGCAGCACCCTCCACCTGTCGGAGGGGGAGGCAGGCTCTGTGTGCCTGTGCATGCATGTGTGCACGTGCCCACGTGTGGTTTCTAAGCCAAAGTGGATTTACAATCCCATGGCTAAATTCCGCCCTGCTTTACATCCGCTTTAATCCCCGCAAAGTTGGTGGGAGAGCAGGCGTATAAAGCGGCGTAGGGCTGGCCTCTGGGCTCTGTGATTCCATTCAATAAACACACTGAGGCACTTGTGCTGAATGAATGCCTTTCCCCTCTCCCTTTAAACCTGATATTTTAGATATTAAGAGAAAATAATTACATCCTCCTCTTGGGAGGTTTATTTCAAATCCCTGCTAGGGCCCCACTGTGGCCAGTGCTTACATTTTTCAAAATTGATTTTAGGCAGTATAAATAGTCTGAAGCTGCACGTGACGTTTCCTCACACTAACGATGACACAGTACTGCGGAAGTGCTTCCTACTGCAACACGTGCTTTTGGTTTTTGGCACTGCTTATTAGTTAACCTGTTTGTCCTGTACCGGCAAGTGCTATCTTCACCACGTGAACAAACACGTGGCTGTTGCCAGTCAGAAGAGGGCCTCAGATTAACCTCATAGTACATAGGCTCACGATTAAAAACGAGTGCACTCCTAAGACTTACCAAGTTACCACTTGTCAGCTGAACAACAGAAACAGATCATATGTTTGCATTTGGCTAGTCCTAAAAGCAGAGTAAAGCACATTCACTTAAATCATCTTCCTGATATTGCCCACTCCTCTGGACTTGTACGCACACATGCTCTCCAATGAGCAGCAAATCAAATTAATTTGCTTCCTATTTTATTAAAAAGCATGTTCTTTGTTATTCTTTACTAAGGTGAGGGAAGAGCATTTTAAATCTTAAGTTTACTTAATGATTCCTCCTCTCCCTGACTCTGTATGTTCCTAGACAGCTAATTTGGGGAAAAGACAACATGTCTCTCAAGAAACAGGCCTTAGAGCACTAGAGCTTATGCTAATTTGAAAGTAAGAATCAATGCAAGTCTTTATTTCTAGGTTGGTACTCCAAGCCCATAAACATAGGGTGAAAGGCACATATATATATGACTAAAAACTTATTTGGTAAGCTTTAATAACTGAGGTGTGTGGATCAAAGGTATTCAGCACGTTGTAACTTCTGGAGGTAAAAACTCCAAGTTATAATATTTATCCTTAATATTTGCACAGACTTTTTTCTGCTGCTAGCCACAGAGACTACATCATCCTTCCAGCTTCCACGTTTCTTCCTGCTTCTGTATATGTATTTTTAAATCCAGGATATTAGGAGGGGGCAGCAAAATGCTTATTATGATTTATGGAAATTCTTGACATCTGAAAGCAAATAACTGCCATCCCAGCTGAGCACCACAACCAACTAATAGTTTACCTATCAACTTCTGAAGATGAGAGGCACTGATGAAACAGTACAGACTGTTTCATCATTCCACATCTTGAAGGCTAAGACCGATAGAAATTTCTTAACTAACCTGGCAAAATCTGCAGAACTCTGCAAGGAATTCTAATGTTAGTGGGCGTCTTACTTTCACCACATGCAGAACTGCCTCAGTACTTCAATTAAAATGTAATCTTAAAGGAAAATCCCCAAAGGCCAATTTCAGTAGAAAAACACTTCCATAGATTTTTATTGGCTCTAGACATGGCCACTGATACTCCTAGCCATGTCTTGATACGATTTTGGTCTGAATAAGTCTGAATGCTTTAAATCCCTAAGCTTAAAACTCCTTCTTATGAGCTGAATTTAAAACACATTGGTGTGACTATGTTATGCACACATACACACATCAGTGAAAACAGCAGCAACTGCCCTTCGCTAAAACACTGGTCTATTGATTTTGTTACAGTATTAGTTACAGCCTTATCTTGAGTCTATGCTGTAAATCTGTTGCTGTTTAAATGTTTAAATGATAGTATAAAACTCAGATCATATTGATGTTGTGGGTAAATGATGTTTTAGCTCAGTGAGTTGCTGGAACAACGCTTAGCCAACTCTCCAAATTATGGTACTTCCTAGAAATCTTTGTACTTCTGGAATGTAGGCAGAGTTTCAGCCTCTGGTTTTCTAATGTTACAGTAGCCACTTAGCAAGAACTCCGCACTCCCACAGTAAGCCCTTTTTCTGAGTATTTCAGTTTGCTCACTATATTGCATTAACACACATGTGCATGCACACACAGGCACACACACATTTCATTGTTTATTTATAAAGCAAGGGCAAGTATATGATAATATTCTATCAAAACGAATCCAGGCCACAGCAGCAGTAAAGCATTTAGCCCGAAAACCTTCCATCAAACATCTCCAAATGAACTTGCTTTGTTCATTACACTGATCTACATGAGCCATTATTGCCATTTGGCTCTGAATTTTTTAAAATCGGTAGAAATACGTAGCACACCTCCAACTCCAGCCTTGTCTATCCTCCAAGATAAAAACAGTTTACTCTTTCTGCTAGTTAGAAAACATCCGCGAGCACCCCAGCACTCAGCTTCTAGTGATAACCTTGTTAGTACTCCATATAACTGCATGCAACCATTCAGCATGACAATCTTCTGCATTTCTCTTTATGAATGATTTTGTTATACCTCATCCATTTTTGTGTGCTCTTTATTACAGCACGTGACTACGTTTATTAGAGTCCCCGTCAGAGAATTCTTCTTCTTGTTATCCTTAACGGTGCCACGTAGTGCCCTCTCTGGACTGTACGCTTGGCACTTTTCAAAGCATGCTCATTAGCTGAGAACCTTTATGTTTTAAAATTCCTGCAAAGAATTTTATGGGTGGCAAAATGCTTAAATAAATATTCGACATACATACAAGCATGTTAAACACAAAATGAAGAATTTCAGAGGCGTGTGGGTTGGAAATGGAGTTGCCACAGGTGAAACGTTAACTCTGTTTTTTGATAAAACATTTTATGTGGGACCTCTGTGATTTTTCAAACAAAACTTTCATTTTCTTTTGAATGACAAGAGCAAATCTGGGTCCTATCCACAATTTTTTTTTGGCCTTTTTACTCTTTTATTCACCATATAAACTAGATGATTGAGATGAGATTAGGAAAAATACTGGACATACTGCTCTACTTTCAGTAAGCTGACCAAACTGACCAATTACAGAGCCTTAGGGAAAAAGTAATGCAATTCGTAGGGGACTTCCATATTTGAAAATTTGGTTTCATTACAAAACATCATGACCTTCAGGACATGCTGCCAAGCTTAATGTTCCCAGGCCTTTACAGGGATTTATAGGTGGGAAGCAGGATCCAAGCTCTCTCCTCTCTGGTAATAAAGATGATATACTTTGGGAAATTGAGGTGTCAGGAGAAGAGGTTCTTGAGAAAACTGATAATTATAAAAACAATGAGTCATCAGGCACAGGTGATGACATTACACCAAGAGTTCAGAAGGCTTTACATACAAACTGGCTAGGCTGCTGGCAAAAAGCAGACTCTATTTAAGAACTGTTCCAAAGCAATGGGAATAAGTGAATGTTGTACCGCCGGTACAAAAAAAGAGATCTCAGAATGATCTGGGAACAAGTGTCTTGTACCATGCGTTATAGGCGTAAACATCTGACTTGGATAAACTCATTCAAGTAACAGGGAAAAAGATCCATGCAAAAGAAAGTATGTCTCACTACTCTCTAATGATTCTTCGTGTGTGTGTGTCAGTATCACAGTATGCAAGGAGAGCTGCTGGATGCAAGTGACTCAGGTTAGAAAGGGCCTGTGACAAGATTTTCATGAGATGCTACTAAGTTGTCATGAAGCAGGAGGACAAATATTGTTGGGGTCAAAAGCTGTGTAGCAGAAAGAAGGTAAAGCATAGGATTGCAGTCAATTTTCTGTATAGCAAAAGGTTAACAATGAAATGCCTCACGTTCTGTACTACATCTTGATTATTTCACTGTCTATTAATGCTTTGAAAGGTACAAGAGCAGTGAGACGGCAACATCTTCAGGGGACACAAAGTTATTTACCTTAGGGCAAAGGAGGACCACGATGATCTTCAGAGACACGAAAAGAAGCTATATGAATGGACAAGAAATTCATTGTTGACAAATATAATGCGCCTCAGAAGAAAAAATATGCATCTTTGAAGTCAAGAACAGGAGTTAAATAATCCACTAAAATCCCCAGCAAAATCTGCAACTGCCAGGAAAAAGAAAAGTGTTAGGTAAGGAATGAGATAGTGAATAATTAGACTTTCACAACGGTCTGAAAAGACCAAGATTATTCACCCTAGATGGGAGATAGATGAATGAGAGAGGGACATGATGGAAGCACATTAATAAACGGCACAAAGAACATAAATCACGTTTTTTCTGTCTCATGATCAAGAATAAAAAAATGCTCAATGAAATTAAAAGCTGAGGAATTAAAAAAAATTCCTATCATTTATTGCCACCAGAAGTAATTGAGAGAAAGAACTTTTCAAGATACAAAATGGACACTACGTTTATAGAGAGAAAAAAAACAGCCATATATCAGAACTAATTTTTGAATATACTGTTGAAGGAATAGTAAATTCCCTCCTTCCAAATTTAAACAAGCCTCAGAATATTATGTATCATCAAGACATTGAATACTGCAGGGGAGAGAAGTCACCCCAAATCTTTCTAATGTAGGACAAATATAGGCACTCGTTATCTCAAGTGTCTGCTCACTGTCAGAGACAGATCTAAGGTCCTTTTCATAGTACAGACAGCTCCATTGCTCCATTCATGTTTTGAATGTGTTTATTTCAATTTGCCAAGCAGGCAGTTCAACACAGTAGAATCAGTAACCAGCTAATAGCAGTGAAAGTTAACTATCTGCTGTCACTAAATAATGATATATTCACAATATTTACAATGAGGAAGGTGATTATTTTGCTAGTGAACTATAATTCAGACCCTCCTTCTTTGCACAGTTTTGGCAGTAGCGAACAGCCCATTCTTCCATATATTGGAGATGCTGATATTTAGACCATTCATGAAGAGACTGTTTCTCATACACTTGCAGGCTTACCTAGCGATATCATACTCATTGCACTACAGACTTGACTTGATTTGGTATCAAAGGTGATAGTCATCTTAGGACATCAACTACAAGAATATAAAAACGAGTTCCAAAATATTTTGAAACATACTTCTCACTATAAATTCCAAAACAGTATTTTTTGATATTCCTAACAGAAAAACAGTTGCCAAAATACCAATCTAGTCTATAAAACTACTGTAAAAATTCCATGTTATAATGCAAAGTTTTGCAAAGGAGAATGCAAAATCTGCTGCAGTCAGGGTGGAGAGGGCATCTAGACCTTTCATGTGCTTTTGAGTCTCACGCCTCATAAAAAAGAATAAGTCTACAGCTTGTATCATTTCAAGTAAAAAGAATTACAACATAAAATAAATGAAACAAATGCAGAAAGATCTACTTGAGTTTGCAAAGAGCCTGAAAAAATAACTGTAAAATATTAACTGCCCTCTTCATCTCAAAACTGGCTCAAAATGGGCTAGCAGCAATAATGATATTTTAAATGTTGGCACTGGTAACTAGCTCACTAGAGTACATAGCAAAGGTAAGGAGAATTACTAACAAAAATCTATGGAGAACTTCCCAGACTGCAATGTGCCTCTGTGGAAGGGTATGTGTGACAGGCTGGCTGTACCGGACACAGAAGGTTAACGCAGATACATCTTAATCAGTACACTGGGGCTGGGTTGCAGGTTGTCAATCTTTGAACAGCTCGTGAAATGCCACTGTAAGAGCAAGTCAAAGTACATTTCCACAGCAGCTTGCAATTAGACAAGGTATGCACTATTCAACACTACAAACAAGTTTCAATAATATTTCATGACCCAATGCAATAGCAGTCACAAAGCATGCAAAGCTACCATTTTTATGAACATGTAAGAAAGCATTATAATGAATTTAGGCAAAATTAATAAAGAAGATAAAACACTGCTGTCCTCCTCATAGAGCAAAACCTAGCTTTCAAGTAAAAGTTTAAACAAAGATTAGAGTGGGTCATCTAAGACGGAAAAACTGGTGTATCCCTATCAGTGAAAAAACATGCAAACTGGAAGAGTCCTTCAAGAACACCACACTGCCAGTAAAAGATTATCTGTAGAAGGTTTAAAGATTACTCATATATTTCCCTGTTACAACGAAAATCTGGTGGCTCAGCTCCTGCTTTAGTCTTTATTCGGACTGATCAAACTAATTTTAAACAATTTTGCTACACAAACTTTCAGCCACACTAAATCTTCTATGAGAGGGACATAGGGAATGCTTACCAACTCACTGTGATGTATTCTTCTAAATCACTGAGATGTCCTTGGGTTAAAGGCGCTATCTGTGCACTTGGTATAACTATTTATTAATGGCAATAAAAAGCCTGTTTGGGTATAAGGATTTTTCTTGTTTGTAGTTTTAAGCGTGAGAACTGCAGGCTGAGCAACTGCTCAAAATTCCAAGGGTGTGCGTGCGTGTGTGTGTGTGTATGTGTGCACGTGCTTTTTCTCTATGGTATCAACAGCTGGTACACGTTAATATACTATAAAAACATTCATTCATAACTTTTAAATATGTAAGTTGAGGTGCAAATTGAAGGGGTTTTTTAAAAGTACAGGAATATATCCCATTCAGAAATGCCGTGTTCAAAGATTGCGCTGGGACTCAGGAGGCACACCAGCCACCATCTTCGCGAGGCAATCGAGCCTACCAGGCATCCCCAGTGCTCTGCGAACGGCCCAGGTACTTCTGGCAAAATACGGGAAGCATCTGAGAACACTGGGGAATAATGAACAGTGACTGGCTGCTTATGAGATGTATTAATAGCATGGTTTGGAGGAGCAGTAGCAGATGACTTCATTTAACAACATTGTTACAGTGACCCATTGCCAGGAATGGAAAGAGGCAACCAGGCTGCTTGGTTGACTTTCCACCCTTTGCTGTTTCTTACCTTACCATTGCCTTGTTGCCTCTGCCATCCCAGGGCACGTGCAACAGTCGCGCCCCAAACCCTTCCTTTGCTGCCCTTTTCTCCAGAATATCGAGAGGAAAAGTCAGTTTTTCCTCTTGCCCAGGATTCTTGACCTGAGCCATCACGGGACAGCGGAGATGAGAAGGTGGTGTGGACCAATCCCTCTTAAAGTTTTGATTTGCTTTGTCCGCGATACTTTGCTTTGCTGCCACAGGCAAGTGCTGACAGATGAGAGAGGGAGGAAACCATATCCCAAAGCAAATGGATCTATCCGTTGGCCTCTCAGGAGGAGTTGGCTGTATATCCTGGAATGCCTAATGTTCAGAAAATTTATCTTGGTAAAGGCTCAGGAAAATGTATGTTTTTATTTTACCCAAAGTAAAAATATTGGTCAATGTGAAATTAAAAAGTGAAAATAATACTCCCCCTTGTAAAAAATATCCAGCCTCCTACACTCGCTGTATCTCATAGACTTCTAAAACAAATAACATGCATTTTATGTGCTTTTTTCTACTAACATTTTATTGGTATTTATAATGTAGTACAGAAGAGACTTTTAAGAGGGAAAAAGGCAAGTTACAATAACATACCAAAGCGTTTAGAAAAGGCTGTGATTGCAGAGGATACAGATCATGCTACCTTCCTTTCTCTCTCATACGGAGAAACAGAAAACACCAGACAAGTAATGTAAATCCTTTCTGTTGCCACTGGGGCTGTTTGGTGCTAACTCCTGAAGGCACATATTAACATAGAAGGAACGTATTTCAGAATATCACCTTTTCACATCTATTCTGATTCCAGCCAAAGAGCTAGGTCTATGCATCTGATCACTATTAAAACAACGGGTAGCAAACAATCCCAAAAAACCCCCAAACATAGGAGGCTAGTAATAAGCGTATATGCAGGAAAGAGGAGAACAGCCCGGGTGGTTCTCAGCACTTCATTTTCTTAATTGCTCATTCAGCCAGGTGCTCCATCGAGCCAGGTGCCAGGTGCCTGCTGGTAACTACACTGTTTGGAAAGGTGAAGTTTCTACTGAAGTTTTTTATATTTCTGCTCAGGTATCCAGGACATATTTGAGACCTGCAAACACAACTGCTCATGGCACTTGTTGAATAAGGCAGCTTTTATACCCAGACTGCATGACTGATTTTAGCTAGGTAAGCATTACAGAATTCCTGCAAGTTAGCTGAAAAGACTTCGGGAAAGGACTGGATAGTCTGTTCTTTGGATTTTATAATTATTGACTCCAGAAAATTTTTACAGCTGCCATTGCCATCCACTGCCGCCCTATTCTAGAGAATTAAAGCAAGATCTCCTCCTCCCAGCCTTGAGGACAGCGGTCTTGGAACAAGAGGTGTGGTGTTTTACTTCAAATCCAGTGGTTGCCCCTATGGTCAACTCACCTTTAGAGGGATACCTGGTCATCTGGAGTCAGACTAGACAAGGAACTAGGCACACTGCTGCCTTTGCAACACCAGGTACAGAAAGTGCCTTCATCAAGAGAGCTGAAAGACTCCACTGGCCCTCTACTATCCAGGCTGGGTGTGACGGGACCAGGCACTCCACCAGAGGCCTGGCTGAATCCTGTTTCTGCCATGTTGCCAATAATACATGTGAATCTGGTGGGTTTTTTCATGAGTTCCACAGGGTTTGGGGAGTTTTGAAAGACACAACACAATCATATCGGAGCTTCTTTTCACCACTCGCTCTTAACAGTGCAGAAGTCCTCAGTTCACTGTAAACGCAACAGCTTGATGCTATTTCAGAGTGGCAGAACGAAACTGCACACGTCCAGCAACCTAACACTCACCTGACACTAAAGGAGATATACAATGAACAACTGTTTTGCTTCTGAGGGTTCCAGTGTAAGAGACTATAATCATCGCTTAGTTCAAGTTGTTTCAGTAAATACAGGGTACTAAAGTAAGTTTAGCTTCAATTAGTTATATTAATATCCACAGCTCTCAATCAAGCATGTCTCCACCATATTGCCCTTAAATATATTTTATGTTTATATTGTTTAGCCAGAAGTTCTTTCACAGACTCGCCTTTTTTAAGAACCATGGTCAAAGGTAAAGACTTCAATGAAATAAAAGCCTTCAATCCAATAATAATAATATGTTAATTCCAATACCACAGAATGGTAACATTCCTTCACATTTCAGCAAACAATCTGTCTTTCTTATGGGCTATAACTGCACAGACGATTAAGGCAGTCTCTGAGGGGGTGGAAAGGCATGCAGCTATGTTCTGGATGGCAGCTTGTTAACCATTGCAATGGATGTGGAATCCACTCTCTAATGAGTTCACTAACTATTTTAAAACAAAGATATTGCAACAATTGTAGAAAATGTAGAAATGTACAAATGTAGAAATCACCAATTCATAGGCCTGGCTATTACTCCTTCTAAGGCAAAACATACTGTATCATTAGCATCAAAGCAATTCTCACTGAAGGCTATTATGCAGATATAGTTGTTAGCTCTTTCTCTGCTTTTTAGCCATCTTAGGCATGAAAACTTGTAAATGCATGATTTTTATACTGGACTGTCTGTCTGCAAGGCAAAATGTTTTGGATTAGTGCATTAGTTTAACACTAGATATCAGGACTTGGCAAAAGATGGAAGCCTGTGATATAACGTCAGACACATTTACCAATAATACCTTTCTCATATAACAGTGAAAGTTAGTCTGAGATTAAGAAAGAGGTTGTTACCGGAACCAGTAGGAACATGATGACCATCTGCATCACTGCATAATTTGGTGAGACACAGAGGAAATGGGGAAGCCCTCAGGGAACCAGAGCAAGGGTTTACCACAAAAAAGCACCTGGAGAGAGAAACCTAGACGGGGGGAAGGAAATGGAAAAAAGGCTGAAATATTAGCAGGTAGAAACAAGCCCTAAAAGCAGCCCTAGAAAAGCTGCCAGGGCACAAATGAGTGGCAGTCTCCATCACAGCCATTTCTGTCCCAAGACTAAAGAGACTGAGAAGATGGGTTAGAAATGCAGTAGATTCTGTCCACATGACTAACTGTAATCGCCCCAAGAGAAAGACACCTGGGCTATGGCATGTTTAGTTCCTAAGGGTGCAACAGAAGCAGTCCTGACTGAGAACCTGTAACAGATCATGAAGCTATTAGTTTCTGTCCTCTAAAAAGAAGTAGAAATGACAACATCAAACAGCACTTTTTCCTCTGAGGCTGCAGCTATTCGCTTTTTTTTCCCCTCTACTGACTGACCAAACAGGCAGCTCCACCTAGAAGGTGGAGAGGAGGTGAGTTCCTACAACTCTTGGCCTGCTACAAAGAACATATGTAGCATTTATTTAGGAACTAGCTTTCTGTTAGCAAACAGAAAACTTTTCCCACATCATATTTTTGTACTTGGTAATTGCTGTTTGCCTACATTTTTTAAAGAATAGCTCGTCTAAACCAGCAACATCTGAACCATCTCAAACTGCTGTATACTAGAGCTAATTGGGAATTTTCCAGTAAAACTTACTTGTTGAAAATGCTTGTTCATCAAAATCTACATATTTTCCCTATTTCTCTATTTCAGCTAACATCTGATGAAACCCTGTCTGTCAGGCAGGTCTTGGCATGTCTGGCCTCCTGCCAACCTATCTGCTGAGCTGTTGGGAAGTCCAGTTTCCCAGACTGCTGCAAGTCCTTGTGCTGGAGTTCCCAGAACCGGATTCTTATCTTTCCATGATAATGCATTTGTCCTTGCAAACCTGTCAAACCAAAGCTTTTGGGATCAAGGACCTTTGCCACATGCCTGTAGCTTGTGGATGTCTGCAGGATGACATCTGTCACAGTGTTGAACCCCTAGTCTTTCTGATTCCCAGTTCTGATGTCTGTGCAGGCTGCCTGGCTCTTAGACTACTCTGCAAGTCGGAAGCCAACTGGGTCCCTGCTCCCAGGAGAGACCCAGTGATGGCTGGTGGCCTCTGCAAGCCCTGACATCGACAGAATTCCTTCCAGATTGACCTTTCCCTACAACTGGTAGCAGTCAAACTGGTCAAAATCATGTCAGCTCCCATTAGTCAGCCCAGTGTTCCCTGCAGTACAGTTCATTTTGGATATACCATGTTTCCTGTGGGTTTGGCTCTTCTCAGAAATGGGGGTAATTCTCCTCTCTTCCTTCCTCCAACCTCAAAGAAAACACTGAAATCTATGGCTGAATGGAAATTTGGTTTCCTGGCCAGCTCTACCTGCACTGTGAGAAGGGACTTATTTGGCTATTTCATGACAGTACCTAGAGATGTCTGCAAGGCACAGCTACAGCTCTTCTCTATTAGGGAGAGATTTATTTTCCTTTCACCAGGCAGAGGAGAATGCACCTTGCCTTGCAGAGGCATTTTTAAGTTTCAAAACAGACCCTTCTATTTCCAGCATTTTCTCTGAGACTGCTTCAGTCAGTGCTTCATAAAGTAACCTGCACTGTATCAAAGTGTTGGTGCAGAAGCCCCAGGAAATCGTAATTTTCCAAAACTTTTACGCTAAGTCTCTCCAACTCCTGCTACAGTAGCTAATACAGTATGAACAACACTGAGTCACTCACCCGTTTAAACCTTTGGGTCCCTATGTTTAAAAATTAATTCCTTTAGGGTTCATTTCTAGATAGCATGGGCTTGGTCCAGGATACACTTTGCCAAGACTATAAAGAAAAAATCAAAAGCATCTTCAGGAAGTATAATTGAAAGCCTGGCAGAGAGCTCACAGAAGGCCAACATGGTGTGCAACATGCCCAAGCTTGTTTTTCCTTTCCAGTTAACTGAACGTTAGGCATAATTTAGAGCCTCGTTCAGCACAAAATACATCCACAGTTTCTCTACAGTAAAAGCTTGCAGAAGGCTTCTGTAGTGCAAAGCCTGAATGAGCTCTTTGCTAAATCAGGCCTTTAGGATTCTCAGTATGCACACGTAACCACGGCTGGAAGTGGGGAAAGAAAAGGGGCAGACTCCTTAATGTTGCAGTGCAGGCCTGATCTGTGTAGCAGACCAGAAGGTCACAGCAGAGGGTGGGAGGAAGCAGTGTTCTGCTCCATTCGAGCAGAAGAATTTTATGTTTGTTCAGAAGCATAAGAATCTTTGAAACACCATATAAGGGCTGAGACTCAGGCCCTGCTGGAAAAACCTGCTGGAGCTGTGCTCTGTGCATAACTCATATGAACATTAATGAGAGTTAAATGCATGCATTGAAAGAAGAATAGACCCCTTAGTGATTTGTCAAGATAAAATTCAAAATAACTTTGAATGCTCAGAGGTAAATATTAGGTTTAGGAATTAAAACCAGCAGAAGTAGTGGAACAATTGCCTATAATGAGATCCAGGAACAATCTACCCACTGTACCAGGTTTTCATTAGAGTTATGGCCTGCAGCCATACCACCTTGTGCTGTGATCTTAAAAGCTAAGACGGGCTGGGCTGGTTAGTATTCGGAAGGGAGACCTCCAAGCAAGCTTACCACTGCAGGAACAGCTTAGTGATGCCATAGATAATGTTCTTCCTTCTGATTCAGTATTGGATCCAGGTGTTATGAGATCTGAAGGTCTTTTGTGTGAGATCTAAATCTAAGGATCTGATGATCTATGGTTATTAAAGCCCTCCTGTCATTTCTCAAAAGTGTTACGATGCCACTTTGGAATGGCTACTGCATTTCACTGTAGAGGTGGCTGCATGACAGTGATAGATAAGCACTGCCAATATAATGTAATGATCAACTTCACAGGAAGGTTGGAAAACTAAACTCGCCAATACAGGGAAAGTGGTTTAAGTCCCAAAAGCTCCAGAGAGGTGCAAAGGACTGTTTTCTGTTTGTCTGGGTTTTTTTGAGGGTAAGTGTTCAAATCTATCCTTGAAATGCAGTTCCATCTTGGAGCTCTGCAAAGGAGAGGTGCTTTTACTGTGGCCTAACTGAAGAGGCTATCACATGCATGCCTATGTGCTCTGCCCCCTGCACACACAGCTGAACTGCCTCTGCAGCAGCCATGAGAGTCCATAAAATGGGCTCCAAGCTGTTAACAGCAGCGGTGGAGGAGCAGCTCCAGAAGAAACTCAGCTGTTCTGCTGATGGGAGCAGGGCAGACAGCTTATTAGTTGTCCCATCCCTGCTTTTAAATCTGCCAGGATTAAACCCCTTGGGCATTAGCCCTGCAAGGAATTAGGTACATATTCAACTGTAGACACAGAATAGTTCCCTAAGTCAATGAGACAACTCACAGCACACAGTTAAAGATGTATCTGTCTCTGAAGAATGAGGGCATAAATGAGCAGCACAGCTACACAGTTCCTAATTGATGTTCTTGATTTATTAACCTCCCTGGTTGTCATCCAGGGCACTGTACTAACATTGTTTTGTTTGTCCATGTAGGACATGATCCTGAACACTGCTGAGAGCCCTTGAGTCTGCAGTGCTGAGAGGGCTGACTTCATTGGGAATTCACTGAAATTCATCAATTGGAGTTCATTGAATTCAATGGGATTTAAGAGCATTTGGCATCCCTTAGGAGGCAATTAGCACCTTCCAGAAACAGGGCCTTAGACAATCAGATCTGGGAAGCTGAGACAGGTTTTCCTCTGGGTTTTGGGGCAGTTGCTATTTGTATACAGTAAGTAGCCATTTAAATTTTTTGCTTTCATTTTAAGATGTAATTTTGAACAGAGTGTGAGTTGTCTATTAACATTTGGTATCATGCTAGGACTGGACACAGCAACAAGCCTCACTGATACTGGTGAATAACCCACTGGCCAGTTGTCAGAACTGGGTTGCTTAGTTGACTTACATATGGAAATACACTACAATGTGACCAAAATAAAACATTTCTCCTCTTTACCACAATGCTTTTATTTGCATCATGTGGCTGAATAAAAATGATTTGTTTAAGATCCTCACCCATACAACTTCCAACAGTTGCTCATTTCTGACTTCCTGCAGTGACAAGGAGGAAGCCATGAGTCTGCTGGCTTGAAGTAGCTCCCAGGCTGTGTCATAACTTGTGTTTGTACATAGGCCATATTTGCTTAATATCTCAGTTTTGCTATTGACTTCATGGGAACAAGCAGGGTCACATAAACCAGCTGGCGATACATATTTGTGAGGAGGAGGGAAAGCATCAGCCCACACTACCCGCTGTCTTATATCAAAAACTCTTCCAACTTATTGTAGATGAGATCGGAAACTGGAGCCGTAAGAAAAGCCCTTTCTTAATTTTGATATTTTTCTTTGCACTAAGTAAACTTAGCCCTGGGTCTCCACTCCTATTGCCACAGGAATTCTTCTTGAATGTGTGTGTTCAATATCTGTGTATGTTACTGTAATGCAGGGAAAAAATTCTGGGGCTGTTCAACACAGTGAAGACTTAACTATACAAAATGCTGGATAGGCTCCTTTGAACTGACAAACTGCATGTGAAATCACCTTGAAGGATTTTCTACAGACAAAACAGTGGTCAGAAGAAGAGAAGTTACCAGTTGAAAATATAAATAATAGCCACTGATAATGCGAGCACCTTGATCCCATTCAGAGACAACTTTCAACAGTGCCCGGTGTTTGCAACAGCTCCAACTTTGTTTCATTTATACTAGAAAAACAAGACATCTATCCTTCTTGAGGCCTGATCCAAGACCAGTGGTGTCCATAGTTTTTTTAATCCAATTCAAAAGCTTTTGGATTGGTGCTTTAAACAAGGACAATTTTGCAGGAAAATGAAGCATTCTAGTTGGTAGATTTTGATAACTAAGTATTTCATATTCATAAATAACAGAACACTTCAGTGTGCACATTCTTCCTTCTTTGCTTTGCTGCTTACGTGTTTATAACTACACTTCCTACTAATAGCAAAACATAACATATAAGGAATCATGTAAATGCTCGGTACTCAGTACAATCAGAAGAACTGATGGGAGCATCTTCCCATTTAGTTTCCAAATGCTGCTTTAATCCTTCCTAAAATCCTAATAGCATCTTCAGCACTGCATAGGAATCCTTATGCTTCAGAAATATGTCTCATTTATCCATGCAGCAGGCAGCTCAAGGCAAAAGAAAAAATCCACATTAGAAATAAGAAGAGTGTAATACTTTTATAGCATCCTACATCAGCCTTCACATCAGAAAGATGTAAACCACCAAATGTCGAAAGAGAGTATTATCCAGGATAAACTGAGCACTGCTACCACTGTAAACTGTTTTAATATATATGCACTGGAAGCACTGACAGCAATAAGTGAAACTCCTGTTTACATTTTTTATAAGAAACACACATCCTTTTTTTTTTTTTATCCAAATAATGCTGTAAAGTTCTAGCAAGAGGTTACACAAAGCAACTACAAATAAAGTGCATGTACATAAATAACTTTGTCTGACTTTTTGTTTAATGTCCAAGATGATTGGAACAGATTGTATCATGAACTACTTTCCCTTTGGCTAATTAAATAGCCGTCCCCACTTACCATAAAGCATATTCTTATTAAAACAAGTATCTATATTCACTCTGTTGGATAAATTACTTCCAAGTAAGTGCCATAAAGCCCATTACATTCCTGCTTTAGAAGTGGATTAGGTCCAAACAGACAATCAAAGGATTTCACTGGGATTATTTTAGATTAGAAAAACTAAGGGAGACATGAGGCACTGACAAGATCATAAAGACATAAAGGATAAATTAGCAGTTACATACCAAACAAAGTACTTCAGCAGTATCCTAGCATATCCAGAAGGAAAAAAAAAAAAAAAAGAAAAAAATCCTATTGTATTAACCTAAGCCAAAATGGAAATCTGTTTATGCAGAAATAAAAAGTCATGAGTAAATGTTATCTCCCATACAAATCAAATGGCTATTTCAAAGTTTAAAACCTGGTAATATACATATATAACTAAGTTCACCAACCAGCTGAGCAGGAACTTATTCTTTCTACAGGTTCCTTTTCAAATTGAACAGAAAAGACCATGTTATGATTTATCATATTAATGAGTCATCATTGCATAACTGTATTTTTATTGCAGATATATTACCTGCTAAACGATGCTGTTTTTCCAGAAAAAGTTCACAGTACAGATTCTATGGGAATGTTTCCTGCTGACAGTTCCTAAATCTTTCAGAAGCTGTCAGCAGCCTCAGAAATCAAGTTTGCAGTACCCTAGCAAGCAGAAGCACATGCATAGGCCCTCTATTTTTAAACTGCAATCCAAACCATTAAAGAAACACCTTAAACATAACAGATTATTGAAAATAAGATCATCCTATCTCACTTGTCAATCTAAAGGACATTGTCAATTACATGTAATCTAATGCACAATTTCTATAAATATAACTCGACATCTAAAATCTAATTTTTTGGCTAACTTCTGCCAAAACTGATTATCCTCAGAACCACGTTAACAAAGCGTTGATACTAGAATAAGTAAAATTAAGTAAAGTAAACATTTCCACAGAAAACACTGATTCACAGTGAACATCCTACATCCTGTTTTTTGTATTTACCTGTATCCAACCTGCCTACCACAGATTTTTCACCCATCAAGTTCATAAAAAGAATGGCAAATCAGCCAGAGGCTTACAAGAAATTAAGCAAAAAGTTTATAATTATAATTAATTATTAAAGATGACCCATCTGGCTTTTTAAATGTCCTCATACTTTGCCTCACTGTAATGCTTTTGTTCTGCTTGTAGCACTTCTTTGAATGAGGATACAGAGGATCAAGACTCAAGAAGTGGACATAATTCTTTGCTAGAACTGTGACTGTACCAATAACACAACGTCCTGATTATACGCTGAACGTGAGCACAAACATTCCTTACCAAAGCTTACTAGAAAAACTGATTACCAATGCTTCCATCAAATCTGATTACTCCCTTTTTATTATAGTGGCCATTTTCAAAGTGGTGCTCAAGAGTTTACAGGCACAAACTCTGTTATTGGTAAATGGGATTTTTATGGCTAATTTCCCCATTTGCTGTTTGTTATGAAGATTTGTGCACATTACCCTGGTACACAATTTCATGACTATATTTTATAATGTTCTTTTGTTTTGGATATTAGCTAGAAGATAACTTTCTCAAGAGCATAATGTACTCCTCTCATATACAATATTCCATGCTGCTTTTCAGCTGGTTTGGGCAACACAGGGAAGCTAGAAAATTGCCACAGTGTAAAAAACAGAAATTCCGTTGCCACTGCCAAGAGCTTGAAGGTTTTTTATCTCTAAACCAACCTCTCTTTTGGTCCTCAGAACTGTAAATCAGGGTAAGGGTGGATATTCCAGAAATCACTGGCTGGCAGAATATTTTGTGTGAAGACTGTTTTCCCTCCTCAGCAAGTAGTGATTCAAATCAGATGCGGACCAACTTCAAGACAGGTGAGGAAAGGTGACTTAAAATGAGGCTTAAAACAAGTCACTTCCACCTATCTTGTGAGTGCTGCTTTGAGACCAGGTTTAGCAGCTCAGCCGATAATCTATATGCATCTGTGTGAAAGCTACTGGCTGCTCACAAATAGGACTAAACTAACTCATAAGTTCTGGGTGGGATGTCTCAAAAACAAACTGACTGTTCTGAAGGGCAGGCAAAATAGGCAGATTTTTAATCTTACCAACACAGAGGCTGCAGGTTCATCAGCACAACAGCCATTGCATAGAAACAATTCCTGCTTTCACTTTTTTGTATTTAAAAAAAGTAATGAGGAACTTTTTGCTAGTCTCAATTAAGCTTTTCAAATAAACATGTCTTAACTGCAGTTGGCACTATTAGTAAGGCTATAAAAGCAAAAGCCACGGCCAGGAGGGTTGCTTTAAAACTGAAGCCTAGGAAAAAGAGAAGAGAGTGAAAATGTGAATCACAATTTGCTACAAAGAGAGAAAGGAAAGGATGGATCATAAAATGTAAAGTATATACATGCATGCATGCGTGTGTATTTATACATATATATACACACACTTGCATAAATACATATACTTCTGGTCTATACATTGTTGGACAACATATGTATTGTTCAACAAATAAGGAAAATGCAAGGTAAGGTTTTCATTTTTCATGAGATTTACAATAAGTCCAGAATGTAAGAAGATTTGTATTTTTAGTGATTTTTATTATTGCCCATAGCATCTCCTCAGCTATGGGTTGACGCAAAGATCTTCACTTGAAAAAACAGAAGTAAGCCTTCTATCCCTGACTTGGGTTAGAAAACCTTCAGCTGAACCTCATCAAAATAACACCAATCCAGCAAACACTTTACAGATTTGATCTTACATAGATAGGAGTTTGCCAGGGGGAATAGGGCACTTTCAACAAAGGTTTGGAGAAACCTGGGCACAAATGTTTAACAGATATGGCTTGTCAGATACTGTCTAAAGCTTTTCAGAAAAGCACTCTCACAAAGTGTTGAGAACTACTTTTAGGTCTTCAGCAAATCTACAAAGCCCTGATTAGTTTCAGTTTCCCTGCCTGTAAAGTTGAGAAATGATGATATTTAACTTTTTTCATAAAAGCCTTTGATACCTATTGAATAAAAACACTTGTAAGAAACTCACACATATATAATTGATTTTATATATATTTATATATGAATTAAATCTATGGGTACAGATGCATGTATACAAAGGAATAGCAACTTAATGTTCCTACAAAATAGAACTATAAAACTATCACAACATTTATGGTCAAACTTTATTTGTTTTGTAAATCACACGGAGCCTTAAGCCAAGCTTGAGCATTATGCTATATGCTGTGTATTCTGAATGGACAGGATTTCTAAACAACTACCTAGTAGAAACTTAATGCATTTCTGAACACAGGCTTGTCTTCAGTTCCAAATTAGCACTCTAAACAAGCCAACCTTATGAAAAACTGATCAGTATTGTTACAGCTAAGTTTCTCATAAATCATACATCATTTACATAACAGACTGTGCATACTTGTAATTGGAATTAGTCGAAAAATTTTGTAAAATTTTAGATCTTGATAATTGTTTTCATTGGAATATATAGAAATGGAACTATTTTTCCTCCAAAATTTTGTCATATTTTTAAATGGAGATATTAAAATACTTCTCAAAACCACTGCTCAGATAGTTTTATAAACATGACAGGATATACCAAATTTCAAAGCAGGATAACATTTTGTTGTAAGTGCTTCAAGTCTTTTGAAGAGGACTGACTGCATATGAGCTAATTTGGTAGAATTGTTCATTTTTCTGAGATGAATGTTCAGATATAAGCTTCATGGCACAATTATTGAGCTAAATCACTTCCTGAGGTAGTACATTTTTGGTGAATGTTTGCTGGTTACATATATGCAAACAGAAATTGGGGAGGGAGGAGAAGGAGGAGAAGCAAGATGAATGCTGATATTTGTGAAGTTAAAGGATCTAGCAGACTTGGAAACAGAAGCATTTTGTTTATCCAGAATCCAGCTATGATCTACAGGGTGCCAATGCAAACTTCTAACTACCATGCAAAAAATGACAAGAAACAGTCAGAGCCATCTAAGTTTAAAGTCTATCTGTGATTAAACATCAGGCATTAAACCATGCTGTCTGTTACGTGGCAGATTTTTTAAATGCTTTGTATCCGACTTTCTCCATATTTTTATCTCAGCAGGAATCTACTATCAGCTATGCTGACTGACTGTGTCCTCTAGCCAGCCCCTGCAGGCATCAGAGGTACAGCATGTCCTTCAAGCTTTCATCCTCCCAGAGCACCTGGTTCAGCAGCTATCAGGGAATCTTTCTTTTGGTCTCTCCATGGTCCCTCCTGACTGAGACCTAGTATTTGTAAAATCCTTGAGATTCTCCTCTCCAAGGGGCTGTAATTCCCATCTTCCTCACAGATTTGTTTCTTTCAGCTGGCAACATGCTGTGCTAGAGGCCAACATTTTTCATGGAGTTTTAACAAGCCCTGTCAAATGTGTCACCTCAAATGTCCTGATTTTTATCATAAAGTGAATGCACTACTACTAAATGCTTGGGAATTGCTAAAATGGGAAGAAAAGGGTTCCCTTCCACTGTGGGCTCTAAGTCATGTTCAGTGGAAAGGCTCTTCCACCCTTTCGCAGCAGCAAATCCTTCTCCCTCTCTTCTAGCGCCCTCTTCCTACATATTTTACAGTCCAGACTGCAGCCATCTGCTAGTTCCTGTGAGCTTGTCTCATTGTATCTGTCCTTCCCTGGGCCAACAAACATGAGAAGGCTCTAGAGCTGAAGGTCATGGGAAGTATCTTCTGTCTTAAATAAATGAACAGAGACCAATCTCTCCTTTGGAGTGTTCCCGCTTATAGAGAAGTGCACCTACCTGACAGGATGCTCTTTTTGCCTTTCATCACCAGTGCCGCACAACCACAGTTAGGACTCTCTTCCTGCAGTAGCGGAGTAACTTTTATTTCTTCTTCCTCTCCCATGGATTACAAGGAGCGTCTCCTTAGAACTTCAGCCAAACATGATGTCTGAAAGGGAATGAGATGGAGTTAAACCAGCAGTTCCTTAGATGTGAACAAGTGACAGTGTCTTTGCATGACCACACTGACTACTTTTGCCTAATTTTAACAAAAAATGCTATCAACCATATAACAATAGAGCCCTAATAGCTCTCTGGCTTCTAGTTGCTATTGAAATAAAGTATTAAATCTATCCATAGCTGCAAAACCTTCTTTTTTAGTGCCTGAATTCAATTCACCAACTCTGAGAATAAATCACTATTCCTTTACAATACTCCTCTAGATTTTCCAAGAACCCTGTGGATAGACATAACCTAGCAGATAGCAGAGTCTATCTTTCTGTCATTAAGGTGCTGAGGACAAACATAAAGGAGTCATTAAATATCTTAGTAAAATAAAGGTATTTCCCCAGGCTTCTTTCTTTTTGCAGTATTTAAGATTGGTTGAACCAGGTCAGATAAAAGATCGATCAAGCCAAGTATCCTGTCTGTGACAATGTCCAGCAGAGACTGAAGAACACAGGGATAGAGGTAAGTATGTAGTGATCTTTCTCCAGAATACTCTCCCAACAGAGACATCAGAAATTTTGTCTTTGTATACAATAGCCCTGGATGGATTTTCCTTTGTGATTTTCTCCATCCTATTTCAACCCATGTAAAATTTTAAAAATTTACAACATCATGTAGCGAGGCCTTCCACAGTAACCGGCTGTTGTGTTACAGCGGATCTTCTGTGATGAGGAAATTTTGCTCAGAGCTACAGGTTGTCTTCAAACCACATATCTTTTAAAGAATCATTACTTCTTACAACAAATATTCTTTTCCTTAACAAATGTTTCCCTTTAAAACACTATAACATTTATATTATTATATAAAAAATCAGAAAATAAGGCTTAATAAAACAACAAAAAAAGACAAAGCAACTAAGCTATATCTATTACATAAACCAAAAGAGAGCCAGAAAAGACAGAGTTAATTTTAAAAATATTTTCAGTTTATCTGATAGGCTGCAGGTGCCATTAAAGAGTCAGGATTTCCTAATAGTTATCATGGAGTGATTATCTAGAATGCCACATTTTTATCCCACAGTTTCACTGCTGCCATTCTGTAGGAGACTGAGAAACTGAGATGCACCACACAGCTGAAGAAATGGAGCTGGCAACTCATTAAGCCAATCAATTACATGCAAGTTCTTTGTACTTTGCAGGCACTATCATCCAAAAGCTCTCCACCTTCTTGGACTCAGCTGATACCTAAGCACACCAGGAGTTTGGGGGATCTGGGTACTGCATCTTTCAAATCTGTTAAGCAATGCAGGGGTTTAGGCAGAACCTACAGTCAAGCAAGGTGAAGAGGAGAGAAAAAAAAACAGCTTTACGGCAAATGCACCTATCTCTATCCTAACAGAGGTCTTACTGTAATGTTAGAAAGAAATGACCTCTCCTTTGGTATTTACCGTTGCCACATTCCAGTGAAGACGGGAGTTTTCTCCTGTTCTTGGATGGCCAAAGAAAAAAGCCTCATAATGTAAGACTGAAGTCATCCTGCTTGCTTGCAAGACTGCAGTCAATCCCTTCAGACAAAAGCAGCCGGAAGAAGCACATGACCCTCACACAAGTTGTAGATATACCATGCCATAGGACGCAACACAGTTTTCTGTAAGACATAAGCCGTTCCCGGTTCCCACTCTGGCTGGGGGGGAGGAAAGGTCATGGTGGGAGGACATGCACTAGAGGGATAAAAGCTGTTCCCTGTTAGTGCCCCAGGCAACAAGCCGGAGGGCCGGCCTGCACCCGTGCAGCACCGCCAGCTGCTCAGTGCTGTAGGTTGCAGGCCAGGCTCAAAGCTTCCCTGCTTCCCCATGGGAAGCACAGGAGCCTGAACCTCAGCTTCCCTGGGTTTCTTCCATTCCCCTGCACTTTTTGGCCCTACTTGAGTGTTTTGCTCTCCCCCTTGTACGGTGCCCCTCAGCCCCCAGCTGCGCTACCCCTCGCTTTCAGAAACTCTGCCCAAAACACCTCCCTCCCTGCCCTTCACTACTCGGGAAGCGCCATGACTCTGCCAAAACCTCAGTGAATATGTTTCACCCCACAGCTGTGGCTTCTCGTGAGACCATCTCCCCCGGAGAAGCACGGCCCTGCGTGTCTGCGTGCAGGTGTTAAAGACACCAGCCCTCAGGCCTGAGCACGAGGGGAGGCCCAGAGCCACCAGCCTGCTCGCTGACCCAGGGCCAGGGCATACACAGGGCGTACGCAGGGACACGGCACCTACTCGTCATTATTTCCAGCATTATTGTTTAGGCGCCTCTATAACTGCAGGGGGAAGTTACCATGAGCCATTCGTGCCCCCTTGCTTCAGAGAGATGCTGAGCAAAAGCTAGGGGGGCTGCGGATGTGGCCCTCTCCTTAGTGGCTGATGAATGGGATGACAGGAAAAAGTTACATCCAAGGTATTAACAGATATTAGAAATGCAAAAAATAGTTTTTCTGACTTGCAAAAGAAAGCATGTCCTTTAAAACAGATCTGATTGCCTCAGGTAAACTGTATACTGCATTTCCATACAAGGACTATGCAGAACAGAACGTATTCCCTACTGTCCCACAGCAATTTCTTAGGAAATCTTTACCACATAGGCAGTGTAGTAAGAAGAGCGATGAAGAAGAGAGCTTTCAAGAGATGCCAGAAGATGCAAAGTACAGGCAGGGACAAGTGCCTTGTAAAGGTAAGTACCCCCTCTACTGACCTTAAGATGATATCTTCCCAACAGACTAGAAGTATAGCTTGTACATTTGTGTAATTACACACACTGCATGGATGTACACACATGTATTGATATATTCACAGAAATGCAAAAGAGGAAAGACAACTATTAATATGGCAATATATTCTCTCCAGTGATGTATCAATATTGGTTTATTCCTAAGGTATATAGCTAATTTCAACTCTGGGTCATATAAACTTTATTTAATAGCACACCCATTTATCAAATGTGTCATACTACATCATCCAGAAAACGTGCTGCACCACCTTCTAAATCAGTTCCTTTTGCCAAGAGTATTTTGGACAATGCCACCTGCCCAAGGAATTATTTCTGCTAAACTGTGTCTTAAAACCCTGTCGGCTGGGGCACTGCTTCTACTCTTCAGTAAAATTAATGAATACCCTTGACTTCGGTGACAACAGGGTAAAGTTTCATGCTATAAAAATATAATGCCCACAATATTTGTCAAAGCAACTTCATTCTTAGATCTCCTGTCACAGCAAGGAAAACCCAATTACTGGCTCACTTTAAAACTGAACTTACTTGGTTTAAGACCAAGTGCTAAATCAAATTCAGTCATTTACAACCTAAGATCTAAATACATATTTTAAAAGCAGAGCTAAAGAGCAGCTTAGGCACCACCTCCGCCAGCTAATCCATGTGTAAAATAAATCTGATGCAATCTCGAGTACATGGTATATTGACACCTCAGAATGCAGTATTGGTTGCAACGTCTGAGGCAATTCAGTGTCAGAAATACAGAATCCACGATAGTCCAACACTCAGTGAGTCCAACATACTCAAAGAAGTTTGTTTAAAGCTAGCTCAAGTAACTTTATATAGCACAGAACTAGGTGAAATACCCATAACTTTAAGATCTGCTAGGTAAAATACATTTGCTCTTATCTGGTGGGGTGGAGCTGAAAGTCATTCTCTGTCCTAATTCAGACAAGGCCTCAAAAATGATGTATAAAGGACAGTTAGACTGAAATGAGAAAAAGATTTATGTTCAAGAAAGTCTAAGATGGTGAAGAGATGGAACATGCCAAAGGAGAAAAGATACGGTCTCAAAAGTTACATGAGTTTGAACTGTCTTTAATTTCACTTAAAATGCTCCTGGACTTGTCCCATGCTAGTAATCTGTTTCCTTAAATGCCAAATTTTAGTATCTTAATTTTTAAAATTTCTAGAATTATTAAATAGTTAGAAAATAAAGTATCTGGAGAACACAAGACCACTGAAGGCATGAAAATTACTGTAACAACAGCACAAATAGTTGTTTTTTAAACACAAACATTATTTTATATAAATTTAAATAGAGGTAATAATGAGAATTATCACTTTCGTGACTGCTAGATTGCTACGGGATGTTTGAATACCAGTATTCAAAGATGGAGATTTTTATTAATTCATCCTTGAGAGACTTAAGTGGCAGGCACAACCTGAAATACTTTTTCAATATCAGCAACGGCATAATGCATCGACGAAAACCAGCTGATACCTATGAAGTCAATACCTCAGCCATCCCCTTTATCACACCTTATGTTTGTGTTGATCCCCAGGTAGGCCACTGAAAGCTTTTCTGTTGACAAGAAATCCAGACACTGCAGTCAGCCCTTTGACAGTGGAATGTACAATTAACAGATAGGATTAATCTAAAACTATCCTGTAGTTCTCTTAACTCCTAAAACAATTGATTCATTCCCACTAGCAGCACCTTTGTACACAAGTACAGTAAGTGTTAAGCTTCACAAACAATGAAAACTTCAGATAACAGTGGCTGTACATCAAGGTCCATCAGGTGGTGGATATCAAACTGCTGTTCTCAGTGCTGCGGGCTCCATATATTAGCACTCAGAATAGTTGAATCAGCACACAAGTCCATTTCTTGAAAGGTATTAATCTTTTTAAAGGTGAAGAATTAATAACACAGAGAGAGAGAAAGGGTGAGAGAAATGCAATCTGTTACAGGACTGGGAGAGTGCAAATGAAGATTAGAGCTGCAGCTGGCTGTCGTAAGAGATTGCAACCTCTGGTGAACAAACCCTCTCAACTCACTGGCATTTGTCACTCTCCAGCATTTAAGCCTAAATTACATTTAAAATAATTCTGATTTGCTGGAACTGTTCATAATCTATATATAAGAGAATATGAATATGGTGGGAGGCTGGAAGTAAAGAATAGGTGTGGGGGGAGGACAGAATCTCTATTGATTAACATGTACTCCTTGCAGAAGAAATAGGCAGATGGGAGCGAAACAGTATGTGTTTTCTAGCTTGTATTAAACAACAAGATGGAAATAACTGCAAGTACAGAACCATCTGAAAAAATCTGGAGACTCAGCAGGATTTTAAAATCATTCATGTTTCTCTAATCCCAGTCTACCACTTGATGTGTTTCAGAGAAGGTAAATGATGGTCAGGAATGTGACTACAGAAGAGATGCAGGCAGGTCAGACATGTCCTAATACAGTCAGCCACTATGCTAAACCACTTTGAATAGCAGTTACCTCCTGGGACTGGAGCTGAAGGGACAGCAGTTGGAACCACTGGTTTGAAAGTCATTTCATACCATTTCTCTTTCTGCCAAAATTAATCTGTTAAGCAGGATGGAGCCATTCTCATTTTGGAATTGTGCCAGACTGTCCAGACTGAGAACTTAAAGCCTGTGCAGGCACCATCATATCATGCATAGGCGTTGGCAGAGGAATGGTGATGCTCCATCCAAGGGAAGGGTTCTCGACAGCCAGTGCCCCATGCTGCAGTAACAGATTGCTTAAGGTTGCTTCGGCCAGGGGGTTGGAGAAGAAAGATACACAGAATTTTCTTTTCACAGCAAATATCCAACCATGATGAAATGATGGATGACTTAGTAAAAACAGCCTGCAGGCAGACTAGTTAATGCCAAATCCCATAAGGATTGCTTTTGGGAGCGACAGTGGTGTGTTTGTTTTCCCTATGGTATGAGGACTGACAGCAATTATATACTTTTATCTTTACTAATACAACAGATATCAACATACATGTATACAGATATCAACCCTTTTTGTTTGTTTGTTCTTCCTACCTGGGTTTGCATCTTCAGTGATAACCTTTGGCAAGAAGGCCCTTAGGTTTATTCTGCGGGAGGAAAAACATCTCTAAAGTTGTGTCTTGTCTTCTAATGTAATTTCATATCCCTTTATTCTTGTAATACATAGGAAGCTTCAGTGGTGCATCCAAGTGAACTGTTCTAAACTTCACTGTGTTCATTTGCCTATATTGCCATTTGCTGGAGTCTCCCATAAACAGGCCTGTATCTTTTTAATCTCTTTCAAACTCAGTGGGAGAACTCATGTGTGGAGGAGTTTTCAGGATAACAGTCTAAACACTTTATTTCAGTCCTGCAAATCAATTTATGAGCAATGACACAGCATAATATAATTGAAGAATTTTTTATGTTTCAGAGAAAACCATGCAAAAATCTGGTTAGAATACAGCACAGTGTAACTATGTCGTACGGCAGCTTTCACACAACCTGTGGCCGAAAACACTGGACAGAATTATATAAAGCAGTGGTTTACATTACTGAATGCAGTTACAAAGACATTGTGTGGTGAGTAAATTAAAGCACTTGGTCATAAATCCAATTAGAGAGAGAGAAATTAATAAGCATAAGCAAGGCTGAAAGATCCATTTTAAGATGGATTTGAGAAGAGATAAGGAATCAGTGAAGCAGAAACACAAGAATGTTGGTCCATATTGCTAGCAAAGCACAGGAGAAGAGTCTTGTATTGTTAGGAGCTGGACTACTGTGAGGAACAGAAAAGGTCTTCAGAAAGAGGGCAGGAGCACTAACAAAGGAGCTCATGCTCCACTGCCTTGTCCCTTGTGCTGTCATTTGCCCTTAGGCAACAGGAAAAGTACAACCAAATTAGAACGGTAGTATTTACAACAGTCCATATAAAAGGGTTGAAAGACTGAAAGACAATGGAGAAAGCAGGAGAGTGGTTTGATAGGATCTGAGGAGGCCACAGAGAGCAAAGCTACAGGAGAGGTGGCAAAGGGAAATGAAGATGGGAGAATTTAGCTAGAGGGTACAGAGGACATAGCTGTTTTTGCACCACTTACTTTTAAATTCAGAAGGAAAGAAAGCAGAGTTAGTTGAGCATGTATGCAATAGTGGTGACATTCAGATGGGAAGTGAAAGGTGATGCAAACCAGGTCATACACACTGAAGTCAATGCACTGCAAATCAGATGCTTGTCGCAAATTCAGACTACGCATGCCCTAATAACCCAAGGACAAGTCCCTTACAGGGAACTCTGAAATGGTGTTCCAAATAACAGGGACAAAAAATTAAAGCTAACTATGACAATAAGCTTAAACCCACTATGTCTGTGAACCCAAACACATTTCTCCACCACTTTCCAACTTAACATACTACTAAGAAGCAAACCAAGCAAGACTTTATAGAAAGTCTGATGTGTAAGCAAAATGATCCCTAAACAGTGTGCTTTGCAAAGTCTTTCACAAGTAACCTCGGGCCGTCTTAGGCTAGCATAAGAGCTCAGGTGAACAAAGTCCAAACAAACAGGTTATTCAGCCCTCAGGCCTGCAATAAGCTCCACTCATAGAGATACCAGCAGCTTTCTCAAAAGTCTGGTGTAGTCTGGGTAGTACTATATGGACAAAGACTTGACTGGTGGGGAGATCCTGGCAATAGCAGTGCCAAAAGGATTTTAAAAACTCAGATTAATTTCTCCGTAATTTTGTGATGTATGTCTTTGGCCTGGGGGGCATTGCTGGCTTGGATCACTCCATCTCCGCATGTCTTTTGCAACTCCAAACAGAAATCACTGCTCCAGCAACAAGCATCCCTTTTACCTATAGAGGTCTCCTTCCCTCTCCACTTGCCCATGAAAACCATTGCCTCTCACCCTCACTCAGGTCTCCTTCATTTGAAACAGACCATAACTTGTGCCAAACTCCACTGATCTATGTGTGCCTATTTTACAATGCCTATTTCCACTGGAAGGCAAGTGAAGATTCACCATGATTTAAAACAAAAGAATGTTTGGATATAAAATCACGTTAGTAGATGCAGACTAGAAGATGACAAACAGAGAATCTGTGACAAGACACCTTCAGTTAACCTTTCATCATAAGCTGCAGTGATCATCAGCTCAGTATAACAGTGGAAGCCTACCACTAAGGTAAGTATCAGACCACTTATTGCCCCACTTTTCTGCGCTCAGAATCATACCGAGAATATTCTTCACTGTCCAGGCAGTGTACCTTGTCTTTGAAGCTAGGTTAAAACTAGAAAGAGAAAATGCGAGAGGGAAGATAGGACTCCAACCCAGTTAGGTCTAATTTTTAATGGAATCCGTGTTTTTCACTCTAGATGCCTGCTTACTTATTCAACTCAAGTTCATTCTTAGGGGGATCTTGTCAATAAAGTCAAATCAGGCTTTCTGTGAGCAGTGAGGTTTTTGAGGGTCTTTTTTGAGGGCTTCATTAAAAGCAGACAGTTTCTCTAACCTTTTAGCAGAACCTGTTATCTGATGACGTGAATTAAAGTCTCTCAAATGACTAATAATCATATCAAGGCTGCCATGTCAGCTTGTAGATTTGAATAAGAGGGTCTGAAAACATTTGCATGCCTCGATGTGCCAGTGCTAAGAAGCTAATGTGATAGTGCTGTCATAAAGCACTGGAAAGACATGACTTAATGTAATCTGTCATGTCATATGCTAATCTTCAGCCATTACTTGAGTGCTGTAAGTAAGTAGAAAGCATTTGGGAGAAATCCTTTTCAATTTCTCTGAGTACCACTTCTGCTGCTGGTCAGCTCAAATGGGTTTTGTGCATTTAATGCAGAGCTCAAGTCAAGTTGGTTTAGGTCACACTTAATTAACCAGCACATTGATGGGTTGGGCTGGTACAGCACTATGGAAAATGGGTATTTTTGATACTGCCTAACAAGTAAATATTTCATAGGCTGAAAGAAAAGAGACTTTCTCAGTCCTTGGTAAGAATATGTCCTTTCAGAAAAACACTGACTCTTTAGCAAGACACTGTTTTCTGTGCCTCACTTACCTTGCTTCTATGTGTGAGCACAATTTAAACAAAGACGATTATAAATAGTTAAAGACATTTCCATTTGTAACTGCAAACTTTTAAATCACTTGATGTAGACTTGTCATTTAAACAACAATAGACAGAGGCAGCTTTAAACTCAATGTACTTTTTAATAAGAACAGAAGAAATGATCAAAGGGAAAATTTCACTTTACTTATTTGTTTTAAGAAAATGACGCCAACCTTTTTTAATATACAGCAGGTAGAAGAGGGAAAAATTCTTGCAATGCTAAGTACAGCATGTGGGACGGAAAATGAAACATATTAGTGAGAATGACAGAAATTTCAGGACAATTTTAGCAAAGTGTGAAGGGATTTTGAGTCAACACTTGAAGGTTATTTTAATAATAGCTACAGCCTATTCAAATAAAAGCTTAAGAACCCTGTGCCTTCTGCAGCTATGAGGATGTTTAGCAGGGCTGAGCAGTTTGCAATCTGCCCCAGCTAAATCTGAGTGCTTTGCACTCAAGTATTTCAGATCATTTAGATTAGGCCTGCTATGAAGAAACGTGGGAACATTACACCCACACCAAGAATAAGAAAACTTTCCGCACTCTGTTTTCTCAGTGGTCACACTGGAATCAAATCCTGCAGAAGTCAGGCATTTCATAGACCTACAGGAAACAGAGATAGACAATCTTTACAGTATTAGGTCATTTTGTTCATTCTCTTGCCAACATTGGATTGTTCCCCATAGTAAATTGTGAAGTGCTTCATTTAGTCTAAATTTAAAATGACTCAGTTTAATAGGGCTTCCACCATTCACAAAGGGAAAGCGTTCTTACCCTCCAGTGTCAAGCATGGCTGTCCCCCTTCCAAAGCTCAGCTATTTATTTCTTTCCCTTTGCTATGGCATAGGGGAGACCTATGTAATAACTTACAGCCTCACTTTCCCTTGCTAGTAAAACATCTAAGAGTTTCTGATCAAGAAATAGAGTCTTCCCCTTCAGGAGGAATAAAAAGATCCCAGATATGCTGTCAGCTGTCTATGGGATCAGGAACTCCTCACTCCTTTAATACTGGGCTGTTCAATTGTGCTCTCAAGCTAAAGAGATTCTTCCTTTGCATATAATGGGCTCTAGTTATATTTCAAACACTAGTCTTCTAGAGACTTTTTTTCTGAAGTTCCTGTGGCGAACAGATGAATGAATTTTTTGCCTTAAACATTTCTTGGTGCATGGGGTGCAGGCAGGCCATAACCCCGAACAAGCCATCTGTTCCTGGCGGAAACAGGACTGGGCTGCTGCGACCCCCGAGATGGTCTCCCTGCGACCACCCGGAACACACCGAGCCTGCACTGCACGAGACCACAGTCGGGCAGAGACTTTGGGATCCGTTTTTAGCACAACTTCTATAAAACTTGCTTGGCATGAGTGGCTAAATTTGCTGAAGCCTTAGGCCGCACTCCCTAGTTCGGTAAGAAAGGGCCCCAGAGCTGGTGCAGGCGCGAACGATAAGGGAGTTACCAGCAATTTGCATTCCTGTGCACTGCTGAAACAATGCTAATTGCTGGAGTTACCACCTCTTTGTCAAGACCTTGAGAGATGATGGTGGGACCCAAGGAAGGAAGACACACCTGTCTGCAGAAACTGCAACAGAAAAGATAAGGGAGAAAAGAAACAGCCTGCCTAGGAACAACGATGAGATCCAATAAGGAGCAGGAGACCCCAGACTCAAAAGTTACTATTGGTCTGAACTACCACGTGGGGGGGTGGGAAACTTAATTTGAAAAAGCTATAATTGCCCAGGGATCTCTTTGTTCAGGGTCCCTCTTTGGAGGTACCCAACTCGAGCTGTAACCACTGCACGCGTGTCATTCCGAGCTAACCTAGGGTCGGACCCAACTCGAGTTGTAATTACTGCACGCGCACCACCAAAACTTACACCCAGGGTGAAGAGGACCCACCTACCACCAGACGGGAGCCCCCCCCACTGCCGAGACTCCCAAAGGAAGAGGACCAACAGGACGCCGCTGGATCCACGGGTGGTGATATCTTTCTCTCTCTCTCTCTCTTTCTCCCTCTCTTTTGTTGAATGTTGGTAAGATCTGTTTTTGTCTAGCTAGTTGCAGTATTCGCCATTGAATTATCCTATTTGACCACATGCCTTGCCTTTGTGTTAATAAATCTTAAAACCGGTTGGCTGGTGTCGTTTCACCTTAATTCAGTCCAAGGGCATCACGAACTTGGTCGTTTGGCCCCAAGGGGAGGGAGGTCGTCCTGAACGACTCCTTTCGGGCCGCGACAGTTCCTCATCTGTAGATAACAAAAAACAATGAGCTAAAGTTCCCTACCACTTCCTGCATCACAGAGGGAAGACATCAGGTCTTCCTCCCACCCTTACTGAAATACCAGCTGGATGCAACCACAGGACCTCAAGCCTTACCAACTCATCAGTGTAGCAAAACAAAGTCTTGGCTCTTGGTGATCTGTCTGTGCTTAAGTCACCTGCATACCTTTGCTGTGGAGTAACCCAGGACCAGCGTTAGGCCAGCCTTATGGACAATAGTTTTAAAGGGACAGTCTTCCTCACTATTGAAAGTCCAGTCTATAGCCTAATAGATGTCACTACCACAAAGCTTCTTCTGATAGTTAGCCAAAATATGCCAGTTAGCCAAGCTATTTATATTTATTTTACTCTTTCCTCATACAGAACATTGATCATTCCAACTTGTTAATCATTTTTGTTGCTGTTCTCTGAACTCCCTCCAAACTGCTGATGACCTTTGGATATAATGGTGCCCAGAACTATTTGTTAAGTAGAGGCTCCTCAGAACTGTGGGAAGGACTGCACATCCAGAAAGTGAGGCTCACCCATTTCATTGTCCTTTACTGTACTAAAGGGGAAGCATGCTATTTTATTCACCAACAGACAGAGGAGGCCACAGAGGAGGTTTCGTTATGTGTTCATTATCTCCTTTCTCTTGCACTTCCTTTCATTTAACCAGTGTTCTCTGAATATTGTTTCATTTATCAACAACAGATCAAATCTTACCTACTCTTTTTTCTTCTGTATCCACCCATTTTTGTAAGCTGATGAATCTTTTTAGCCACAAACTCCTTATTCAGTCAGTCTATCCCACTGCTCTTTTCTGAGCTAATTCCTGCTTTGTAATATTTAGATGCAAAGTATTGACTGTATCTTTTGCGCTCTATCATAATTTTTTGCTCTTGTCAGCCTGTCTTCACAAATGAACAAGCTGGACTTGTATTGACTTGGGGGTCTCATACTGGTCACTGCCAGGAAGCATATTTTTCAGAGCATTTACCTTATACTAGAGACAAACACCTATTCAAACTCACATTCAGTTTTGTCTTCACTGCATTATCACCTTGAGCTGTAACTCCACTTTTGCATATAATTTGAGTCCCATCTACATGCAGGTAGGCTAGTTTTGGTGGAGGACCTAATACATACTAATTCAAACTAACTGTTGCAGTGAGGTGACTTAGCAGGCATTTTAAAATACAGTGTATATCCTCAGTCTATTTCCAATGCATCATCTCCTGAAATGACCACCCCAAAGACCATGACTGCAGCGCAACGTTTGGTTCCTCTGTTGAGGATACCATGAAGGGCCCCAGTTAGCACCATCTTTCACAGTACTTGCCAACAGTGGGCTAAAACCACCTACTGATTTCACTTGTGGCAAGATATAGCCATCCATTAGGAGGAAACATTTTCAGCTATTGTTGTCTGAGTTGGGAGGCTATGACTCAGAATGCGTGTGCACACATGACTACACACACATGTTATCCAAACAAAGCAAAGAAGCTCTAAGTTAGTTCAAAATTACTATTTATTGGTCAACTGAGATATTTATCGATACGGAGCATCAAAAAGAAGAATATAAAGTCATTCATTATTACAGGAACTACTTACAGTTGGTTTCCAAAGTTTGTAATAAACTTTTAAAAGATGATGAAATGTATCCTGAATTTTTCATGGTTTATGATCAATAGGCTAAAGGATATCAGTTCAAAATGACAATATTACACTATGAATGCTTTTGTGTGTACCACTGCAGATAACTACCTGAAAGAAGTAAATCAATAATATAACAGATGGGGAAAAAGAGAGATTATTTTTGTATGCAAATGGTATGACTTAAACTAGTACAAATTATAAATCAAGACTGTTAAGCAAAAGGTTTTTTGAAGGTTATCATCAAATCTATATTTATTAGTGATTTCTCCTTGTCACTTTGGGGGGAACATTAAGATTGGAAAAATACAAAAGCAGGGTCCTCCATATTGCTTTCTCTCATACTGATATGATCTTATTCTACAGAAATATGATGCAGCAGTACCAAAAGGAGATAAAGTTCATGGACAGCCTGAGTAAACTAAGATACAGAATTAATAAAAAGAACACAAACAGATTATTAACACACCCACTGCACGGAGAACCAAGTAAAAGCAGAGAGAATGATACAACTGTTTAAAACATCCTCAGCCCATCTTAAATTTTGATTTCCTCAGCCTGACTTTTTCAGCTTGATCTGTCTCTATGAGAAGGACCACAGTGGAAGGCAGCTTATGGGCTAGCTTCCCCATAGGATCCTGACAGCTGGATGAGAAGGGCAGATTTTTGAGGATCCCATTGCATCTCTTTGCCAGTTGTAAGGTAACTCCCTGATGAGCCTTCTTGCACCGTGTTAGTATCACACACCAGTGAAAGAACAGTGTTGTTTCACTAATATACTGTCAGACTTTTGATTTAAAATTGTTTGGGTATAACACAAGAAATCTATCCTCTGTATTCTCCAGGTCTCACAGGAAAAAAACTTTCAGCCCACAAAAGATTACTAGGAATACAGACAGCTGTTTCCTCACTTGGGAAACCGTACATTTACCATGTCAGAAGACTCAGAAATACTTGCAAACAAAGAGAATCTGCCCATCAATATCACCATTCACCACAATAAACTAGCCAGGTTGGATATTTGGAGGACTACACAGATAGAGTTTTCTGTTCTCTAGACACATCTGCTAATGTCATTAGGCACAGACACCGGGGTGGATCCCCCATTTTCTTTGGCCCAAGTTTTGACCTCCCCTAAAAAGATGTATTAAAAGACAGTGGACACTGATTTAGCTCCGTGCTTTCCCATAAGCAACAGGGCCAATGGCAAGCAGTCAAAATATTCACTTAGAAGCTTGAAGTGGCATTAATATAAGCTTGGGACTTTACCAGATCTTTGAATACAGAATTTGGACTTTTCTACCGTAACACTGCACATATGAGTGTTCTGAAGCTTCTATTACCTGCAGGCTTTTTTAAAATACAGAAGAATGTTTAATTTGGATGGTTGCATTATATTAGGGGATATTAATGGATTATACCCACAGCCTCGAAAGTAATTGCCAGTTGTCTACAAGTGACTACTTCTATATGAAGGCCAAAATTATCAAAGCAAACCACAAACAGTAACTCACAAGCCCTGAACATGTGCTCCCTGTTTATCTTTCTAGGTCAGTGCCTCCAGTCTAGGCAGAGATTTCATTACTTCTTGAATACAACAGACACCAGTTAGGATTCATAAACTCAGCTTTATTTACAAAGGAACAAAATGTCCTATTTTGGGGCAATTGTTGCAGCATAGACACTCCAGAGACAAATACCCACTCATATTCACACAAAAATGAGTATTTTGGGAAGCTAGTAAGAAAAACAGTGAACTGGAATTCCCATAGTAGTTCTCTTGTACAGACAAATACAGGGCTTCAGATTTTTGGTAATACAGATTCCATCACAAGCCCCTCATCCTAAAAACCAAACAAAAAAATGCATGCATATATAGATATATAACTACACGTGTGTGCGCACATGTGCGTGTTTGTATATTATATACTCTTACAGATGTATTGTTTTTACTATGTAGTATGGCAAAAAGAAAGAATAGACTGCAAAAGGATATAATAGAAACAAAATGTTAAATTCAATTTTTTGTTTTTAAGAAAAACATTCAGCTGAACCTCTTGTGGTCTGAAGAATCATAATATGAATTGCCATCGAGCAGTGCCAACCTAATAAACAATAACATGATCTGCACAAGAAAGATGAAAAATGCTTATCAGTTGAAAAGTCTGAAGAAAATACAACTAAATAATTATATATAGAGAGAGCTCTTGTTTATGCATAGAGCTTCAAATGAGATTAATGCACCTTTAACCTTTAGCAAATAGCTAACAGGGCAGTTTTGCCCTCATCGGAACATTTATGTCTGTCTGAGTGCTGTAACGAGTAATAGAGCCGGCTTGCCTGTTCATGAAAAAATGCTGTAACTCCTACAGACTGCAACTGGACCCACACATGTTTGGATGTGATCCCTAATGTTAGACACTCAAGTCTGTACAAGTGTGCCAGCACAGCTATATCATGCATGAGTACATAGCCTCCTAACAGCTTCTACATAGTTGTAATCCTGAAGTTGCCTCAGCAGAAATATAGCATACCTGCCAGCCACCATTGACTGGGAGGATATCTATCCACAGTATTCATATGACAAGCAAGGGCTCTTCAGACCTTTGTTACTTCTACTGAATCCAATACAAACCAGCATATTTTCCTTTTCTCTTTTTTTCTGCTCCCCATTTCATACCCTGTATTTTTATATTTTGCAATAGTTATGCGTAACATAGATGAGCAAATATGTGCACCTACACAGAAAGTCATCCTGGACATGAATACTTGGATGCTAATGCGTAGTACATTTATTTTCTAAGTAGTTATAGTTTGAGTAGTCTATATGCTTTTTATTTCTTTACAAGGCTGCACATAAATGTCTCTTACTCTGAAAATACTCTGAACACCTTAAAATACAAATACAGTTAGATCTCTAGGATAAAGTCTCACATGATTAACAAAGTCTCAAATATGATTAACATCATAGTTTAAGAAACAGAATAGAATAAATATATGAGCAGCACCTCTTATTATTTGTACCACTGTGGCTTCCATAATTTAGCAAAACCATCCAATCCATCCTTTGGGAAGCTGCACTAGGGAAATATGGCAGAAATGTGGGTGATGCTATTTACTTCAGTGTCCTGAAAACCACTGACACTGATTGCTGACAAAGAATTGCATGAGCCAAAGAGCAGGTGGAACAGTGTAAGAATGGCCTGATAGATCTGAATGTAAAAGCTCACCTGTTGAAAACCAACCAATCCAACCATCAGAGCAGTTCTCAAAAGGCAGTGATGCCTAAGAGAGATTTGGATACCTGGAAAGAACTACCTGAAAAGTAGAAATTCAACTGAAAGGCCTCCTTGAAGGGAAGAGGGGCATAACAGTCACTCCCAGGAAGCTGACGATTTCAAAAGAAGGACTTCTATTTCAGGATCCTGTTTTTAGATAGGATGATGGAACAGAAATCAAATTTCTAAGTATGCAATAGTATCAAATTGGAAGAAATAACAAATTATGAGGAACAACATAATCAGATACAGAAGCCTTTTGATCTTTTGAAGATCCAAGTTAATAGATATTAAATGTAATTCAGTGGAAGTATTCACCCATGAAGGAAACAAAATCTCCAAAATGATAAAATACTGCAGTCTGCTGATCAAGGAACAACTACTTTGAAAATATATTATATTGAACTGATTGCTGATAGAAAGAGAGAGATGTTTGCTGAAAGGAAGGCAGACAGGCATTGCCATGTGAATTTAGCAGTCTCCAACCACATGGCTGCAGTTAAGGGTATAACAATCTAAATTCGGTCTCATTTTAGGTGGGAAATTGATCTCTGTTTCTGAGATGTCAGGGTCTCTACTAGCTGAGTTACAGCCAACTTCTTGGTTGGAGAAACACAGTGTTTCCAAAGGAGTTTAGACTTTGAAGTAGCAGTTACCATAAGAACAGGGTTGTTCAGACTGATGACCTTAAGAGTTGAATTCTAGCCATATGGAAGACTTGGAAAGGGATTAGTCCACAGAGACACCTGCATATATAATGTGAGAGATATACAACCAGATCCTCCTCCATCTCTAGAAATATCATTGGCATTCACAGGTATTATCATCATTACGGCAGCCTGCCATATTACAAATTTGTCTATTTTGAATGCCATTTGATCACTTGCAGAGCAAGCAGGGTAGGTTTATTCTAGCCAGAAGTGTATAAAGAAAGTCTAATTTTATTTAAATGGACCCAAAACAGACTTTTTTGTAAGTACCAAGACAATTAGAACACAGTACTCAAACCTTAGAAAACTCATAGGGAAAAAAGTGTGGAGGGGAGGAAAAGCAAATGTTGTATAAAAATGTTAGACAGATAAAGCAAGTAACCAAAACCAATTGCCAGCAGTATCCTCAGATGGGCCAAAATAGCATTTAGCCACAAAGGTAGGGAGGGTATAAGTGGCTTTCTAAAACCTTCCTGTCCTTTCTTCCTCAGCCTTGGGACTGCCAGGGACAGGACGTAAAACTCCTCTGGTCTAGGAGAACCAGAAAGGCAATACCCCTTTGTAAACTACCCTAAAGCATTGTGGAGGCAAGCTGAAAAGGGAAAAGGAATGCTACAAGTAATGTTCGAAGTGGTTGGGACCCGAGCCTAAAGTGGCAAAAGAACAGCTGATGGAGAAAGCATGGCAAGAGGAAGGAGAAAAAGGTGACAGAAAACGAGTGGCATGGAAGGGACAAAAAACCAAGCCACATGACATGAGTCTCAGATTCTTTCTAGCTCCAATATTTCGGGTAGCTCGTGTGGCAGGCTGCATAACCGTTTGAATAGCAATTTTTTTTTTCTGGAGCTGAGAGTAATTTTTTTCTCTTTCCCTCTCTTTCTATGTCATTGTGCCTTCTTTGGCACAACACAGAAAACAAAGTTAATAACAAAGAAAGGACTAGATTTCTTAAAATGTTTTATTGTCAATTGTAATTCAGCTTTAAACGGACTCTTGTCAGTTGGGGAATTGCTCTCAATTATACTTTTTCCTGAATCTCAGAACAGAAAATGTGAACTACAAAATACGACTTTATTTATCAGCACTGTGTGAGCTGTCCTGTGGGATCTCCCCTTTCTTTTCCATTCCACCCTCTTTGGAGCGCTTTTGTTGTTATGGTACCATAGCTCAGGACTGCTGTTTATCTGCAGCCTCTTCTAGAGGCAAGAACCAGGAACAAAAGACTTATAATAAATAAATAAATAAATAAAAAGTCTCTGGTTCGTGGCTTTGTTTGTCTGTGTGCTTGTGTCCATATGCTTTTCTCCTCCTGCTACCTTCCACTAACTAAATATTTAAAATTACGTTCAACTTCTACTATTGTATTGAAATTTCTGTCAGTTCATCAATATATCACAGCTACTACTAATTTTAGTCTTTAAAGAAAAGTGAATACTTTGGCTCTGGCTCTTTTTATATATACATTGCTCCTATAAAAACACCTCAAAAAATTGACTTGCAAGTACTTCGACTCACTTTCTCTTGAACATCATCTGGACCCCTCAGTTCCTGTATAATATGTGTACATATAGGTGCTACTAATCTCTTCCTGAGAAGGAAAGGCTGTTTATGTCGAGTGCCATTCAACCACTTTCATCTTCACCCCAAAAGAAGAAAGTGCCAAAATCTGACTTTCGAAAGGATCAGACCTTTGACCAACCTGCCTTTCACCACAGACAGATGATGGTTTGAAAGAGGAAAGAGGAAATCTGATCTACTTTTGTTCTGCAAAACAGATTGTAAATGCAAATTATCAAAAAGAAATATGGCTTTACTACTCAAAATATACAAAGGACAGCATATAATAATAAGAACAATAAAGAATGTCATGAAGTATTTCCTATACCCTAGGCCCTTAAAAGTATGATTCATCACAATGATATAAATTCCAATATTACACCAAGCATAAATGACCATATTGAATTTGTAAAGAGAGGAAACAAAATCTTAAGTGGAGCAAGACACTGGCTGGACTAATAGCATAGTTGCCACCGTAAGGCTAAACAAGGTAACGCACAGGTCCAAAAGACAAAACACAGTCAGAAAACAATAATTACAGTAGAGAATGTCACACCTAGATTTAGGGACAGATTTCTAAAGATGCAGTAATAAACATGGTTAAAAGTATTATAAATACCCCATGAGGTTTTTCAGCCCCTAAATAGCTTTGAAAATCTGATCCATCAGTAGATTTGAAAGTCTTATCCGATGGCTTTTTAGCAAAATATCTCAATACAAAGAGTGCAGAATGTGCATCTTCACCCTTAGCGTTAGCCATTCTATAGCTAGGTAATTTTCCTTCAGTGTTACCTTAGTACCTGGAATGTACCAAAGAATCATGATAGACAGTTTTTCAAAACAGAAGTAACTGAGAATGATTTTCTAGTTTGGGGTGAAAATATTCATTATAAAAAGTGTAAAATTATGCAACAGTCCAAAGAAATATGTCTTGAATATCAACCAGAAGAAATCTAATGTAATCAGGATGAAGTTAGAAATGTGTGGACTGTGGATGCTGCAAGGAAGGTAGCTGAGATTGAGAAAGAGAACTTGGTGAGTGTTGTGTAAATGGGGTGTTGAATGACTTAACCACTTATTTCCTTGCTTGCTTCTGTTTGTGTTGCCATATAGGAAGCCTAGAAATCTTAACCAGAAGCTGATTAAATTTTTGAGCGTGCAGCTAGATAGACAAAGAAGAAGAATATAAATACAAATGTAATACATACTATCAGAGAGTATAAACAGCATTGCTAAGAAAACTAAAACAGCTTTTTTCATATATCAAAAAGCAGAGACAGAAGTACTGTACAGTATTATACAATACACTACAAAGCTCAACAGAAACAACACACAGCGAATTGATGACTTCTGTGATTTTAGCTTAACAGCAGGCAGTAGCACTTGTGGACCTGTTTAAAAGTAGTTTAAGATGCCTCATACATCTTTGCAAATTAGACATTTTGTCAGAGACAAAGATGCATAAAGTTTGAGACACAGGGACTGGTCCACTTCAGTTTGAGACACAGGGACTGGCCCACTTCAGTTGAAAGACTGAAAACCTGGTCCATTCTATCCAGAAGGAGAGTCAGTTGGAAGACATCCATTGTAGAAGAACAAAGGAAGATGTTTTAGAAATGACTGACATCAGCTCTCTTGAGTTTCAAAGGAACTCAAGAAAAGGGGTCATATTCAAAAGAGCAAATGAGAACATGGAAAACAGGTAAGTGGAGTATGTTACATAATACTCTATCTATAATGAACCATAAGAGCACAGGGGAATAGCAACAGTGAACAGGACTTTTGCAGGAAGGCTCCAAAAGCATCTACTTTTTTTTTTTTTTTTTAAGTGATAAGGTAGCTAATGTTTCATGCATGACAAATTCTCTTTGCCACAACAATCTAATCCAAAATAAGGTAAATATTTTGTGATCTTCATCTAAAAGTGAAAAACATATTCCAGGGATTCATATCTAGCATTCAGCATGGTTAAACTGTTGAAAAGACCCACTATGTAACGCTTGGGAAACCAAGCTCAATGGCAGACTATGCTACAGTATTAAGTCTTTTCCTTTTCTGATCAGTTCTGTTCCTGTTGCTGCTATGCTTAGAATACATATTGCTCATAATGCTCTGATTTGATACTCCTCTTTGCTAGTCTGAAGCAATCAACATCTCAGCGTTCTTTGTTCAATTGCCTGACCAAAGGAAAGGCCTTTTTTTTTCCTACAGAGTAAGTTCTTGTCTGCTAGGAAAGGCAAGCATGGCAGTGGATGTCTCCTTACTGGCTGGAAATACTTGCAAAAGTGGAGAGAAAAGCAGAATAGAGGGTAAATATATGGCAGATGCTTTACAAAGGAGGACAAACTCCCTATGGCGTCAGTTCCTTTCGAGGTTCATTCAGGAGAACAGAATTATCCTCATTTTGAACAGTTTTGAAGCATTTCCTTTTTGTCTTTCTTGCTTTTTTTAATTGAAATTTTCCAACTAGGCCTTGCTATGGCAGAGCTAAAGGAAAATAACTGTCAGTTTATCCTTCTTCCAACTAACTGGACCACAAAGTTGGATTTTCTATTTGTTTAAAATGAAGGACTTGCTCTAGAAGTCCTGGAAGATGCTGAGTGCTCTCAGCTTGATAACTTTGTTGATCAGTTCATCACTTGGCAGCAGTAAAGGTGCAATAATTTCTGGATTACTTATAGTTTGACAGCTCTCCTTCAGCCTTTCTCCCTCAGTCTGCTTTACCCACACCACCATCTCCACATCTCCACACACCTTCTCTTCTTGCTTCTCTTCTGAACTCCACATCCTGAGCGTAACAGTCTCCAGGTTCTTTCCCTCCCAGGATAGCTGGGGGATAACAGGGAGGTGTGTAAGGGTGGGTTTCCTTCACACAGAATTCACAGCCTTAATAATCACTAAAACCAAATGATTTCAAGACAGCAACATCAATGAGTATGCCAGAGACCCTTCTAGTCAGAGTAATATGGCTAATTCCTCCTCCCTGCCAGGGCACAGTCAGAAGCTGTACAGTCCACTGTATCATACAGACTCTGCCTTTTGTCATGGTTCTGTAACACTATGGCAGACCTTCCTCATGAACAGCTTTCATTTTGCAACATGCCTTTTTTTAAAGGCCGAAGTAGTATTTCTAAACAGAGAATCATATATTTTCAAACTATATTTTGAACTATAAAAATAATACTCTCATTTTTAAATCTCATATTATACTCTTAACAAGTCACAGTTTACCATCAGACAACTGAAACATCAAGAGCTTCGTGAAAAAGTATCAGAGCAGGAGTTTGGTTGAAGACAGCGTTTCAAAAGACACAAAAGACATGCAATTAGAATTAAACCCATTTTTAGGCCTGTGTAGCTGAAGACTTTAAGCCTAAAAAGAAAACTATGCAGTCTGCTGCTGCAGTTTATTCTAAACTTTCCTGTCTCTGTGACAGTGTGTATGAATTACATAACATTAACCAAAATTTAAAGGGATAATAGCAAATATAAAAGTAAGTTTAGAACTGCCTTTCAGCCAGTACGCAAGATGCTATACATCAATTAATTCATTGATCAGAATAAAGAATATTATTAATGTTTTTCTTTCACCTATCTTCATTTTCTAAGCAGTTCAGTTTAAAAAAAAAAAAGTGTTATTTCTTACTCATTGCTGTGAGTTTCGTAAGTTAAACAAAGACAGACCAACCTTAAACCTTTTGATAAATATGATGCTGTGGTAACTGCAGCATTCACTTCGTATCCCATTTCTCCAGGTTCCTGTCAGCCAGATGTCACTTGCAATGCAAACACTAGAAAAATATGAAATAATAATTTCATACATCATCTATGCAAGCACGAGCCAGTCAAACATTCAATACAAATTCAAACTGCTACTACACATAAAGCAAATATCATCCAAATAATATTTAAAATGATTGAATGGCTTTTGATTTGGAAGTGTATTCTCTTAAGCTAAGTGGTCCCCACGACCATCTAGAAAATTCAATTGTTTCATTTTAAAATGTTTTCTGCCCAAAATTATATCAAATCCTAATGTCTCAGTAGAAACACATGGGATTCGATTGCTGACTGGGCGCCTGATGTCAAAGAGGAATCTAATTTTCCAATGGCATTTCCTCATACTGTCTCACCAAAACACGAAATTGATAAAATTTTAATGGATAATTTTCAGAGCAGGACATCAGCCATTGTGCTGGGAAACAGTGCAGGAGAACACCACCATGTAGCATCAGAAAGGCAATGTATCAGAAGACAGCTTGAATAAATATTAATATAGAACACAGGCCTTACATTCTGCATTTTTCTGTTGTAATTCAGAAGGTAAATTCTGCAGTAACAGGAACTTATCTTTCTCTCTCTGCTTTTCCAGGGCACTTTTAACAAGTGAACTCTTAAAAATATAGGTGCAATACATTACTTAAAAGTGTTCATCTTTTACCAGGGTGACACAGTCACAGTAAACACAGTCCTCTTCTGATTGAAATCAATTGTGAAAGTCATATTGACTTCAATGAGTCCATCACTAAACACTTCATAAAACAAAATGTTTTTGTTATGCAACTCTATAGAAAAAGATTGCAGTGATGGAATAAATGAAATATCACCCTTTTAGACCTTCTGATGGGGCTACGTACTGCAGACACTGAACATAACACCTACAGCCATGACATAACACAAGATGAAAAGGACTACATTTGACTCCTGCTGACAAAGAAGTCATACTAGGGAGGAAGGTACTCATTAACTGTATTATGTTATCAGTCGGTAATGATGCAAAATATGTGTATGGCAATGTGTTATCTTAAATGTGTTCTCCTCTGAATAACTTTCCTTTCTATGAAGCTGGGTCGTTAATCATGTAAGACTTGAGACGTATTCAGAAAATACAAGTGGACAACTGAAAAAAAAATCAAGTGAAAATAAGATTTTACTAACCTTTGTAATTTACTTTGCATTTATAATGAAAATGTAACACAGTGGAATATGAGGTGAACAGGACTGGCCTGGCTTCCAGGCAAGCATTTAATGTCACTTGTGACTAGCTGGGGTTTGACATCTGTATGTGTATATTTATATATACACATATATATATATGCACACATGCACACACAGACACACACACATATATGTGTGTGTGTGTGTATATATACATATATATATATATATACACACACACACACAGATGACTGTTTATCCTGATACAGGGAGGTAGAGCAACATTTATGTTAAGGAGACCTAAACCTACCTTCATTAAGATTTAAGCATTTAAAAAGCTTTCATAAATATCTTACTAAGACCTTCAGAACATTAAAAAAGACCACCTCAAAGGAGATCACAGTGATGAATGTAGAGAGATCTACTCTTGTGGAGAAAAAGATCCGTCCACTTTGCATGCCAAATCTGCCATAGGTTAGAATTTGGCTTTCGTGTGGTGATCTGCAAAACGGCACTGAGGTCCTTAGACTGGTTACAAACTAGGGCCAATCATGTAGCCAAAGACATCTCCTTAGCTACAGCTTTCTCTCCTTTCAGAAATGCTGTTTTACTTCACTCCTCAGGGGCCTGAGCCATCCCAAAGAAAAAAAATGCGTATTTTTCTAAGTTATTCTTGGGTTGACTGCATGCTCTCTTGCAGGTAGTCTTGATACAAGACTTTTCTAGATCTACTCAATAAGATGCTTTTGGTACAATGCAATAACCATGCACTGTAGTTGGTATGGCTATTTGGTAACCAAATATATGGCTAGTAAGGCTTGGTAGGCCATAGCTTCTTGAAACCCCAAGTATGAGTGGAATATAATCACCCCATAATTGTCTATCTCACAGACCATCAGCTAGTTATGCCCCTTCCCAATCCTCTCATCGTATCTGCCCCAACAGCCTCCAAGACTGCCGCAGCTCTTCCATCCTCCATTCCAGTCACCCTTGTTCCTCCTGCGATTCACAGGAGTTCCCATTCCTGAAGTTAACAACAGAAGACAGGGAAGGGGGAAAAGCAGAGAGCTGAGACCGAAAAATTTACTCAAAATATATCTGAGGATGCAAGACTCCCCGGCCCTGAACAGACCTCTCTCTCTGCTCCTTCTTCCCTCTCTCCCTCTCTGTTCCCTGTGATGAGAGGGGAGTCTCCATTCTCACTGCTCTTCAAAGGTCATAGAGGAGAGCTCTGTTTGTATACCATAGGGTGTAACTGCGAAAGGTACCCTGTGCAGGAAAGAAAAGTATTTTCAAACAGGACTTAAATCCCTGAGAGGATTGATAAAAACCTGTATTGTCTTGATTTGGCTGGACATAGTAATGAAATCTAAACAGACTTCTATTAACAAGCCTTTTCACACCCCCTCTGCTCTCGTCAGCTGAGCTCAGCGCGGAGAGACAGGCTATAATGCAGTAACGCTGAAAAGCTTTCTGTGTGTCTCTTAAACGGACCATGCATTGGTTACCTAACTGTGCATGAGTCCAACACAGCACAGACTTCAGCTTCTGCCAAAATTGTATTACTGGAAAAAATTGCAAAATTGACAGATTTGCCACGTAAAATCGTAATGGCCTGAGAAAAGGAGAGCAAAATGGCCAATTCCCACAGCAAACTTTGCTGTGAATCCTGGCTGATCTAAATTGCTATCCCTTAGTAGTTCAAAGGCCCAGAAGAACTCTTTAATTATCAAATTGACTTAAGATTTTACTTGCAGCTTTGAAAACACCACTGAACTTTTAAGTGAGAAAAAGCACATCTGTCAACACCTTTCTAAGTCTACGAGGAGTAGTTTCATCCTTCCAGAAACAGTCCGTCTCTTTTCCTCCCCAGAACAATTTTACTTCTCTCAGCACCAGCTGATTCCCCTATTTCTGGTGTTCCTCTCCTAAGACCTTGCACCTTCTAAACAAGCAGATTAGACTGGTATCTATCCAGGAGCTTAAGCCTTTGTGGGCCACATTCAGAATGCCTAATACAGGGCGGGCAGGCCCTGGAGCTAATGCAGAGAAGCAGGCACTGCAGAGTTGCTACAGAGGCTGCAAGTTAGCAGCTTGAATAACTGGTGTACGGGTACAGCTGTGCAACACAACTACATATTTTGCCTTTACTCAACAACACATCTCCTCATAACTTGCCAGTTGTTTCCAACAGCAGGCATTTTATCAAGCAAAATCTGAAATTATTACAGTAAATTCTTCATAATCACCGTGAAGAAGGAGCCCTGCAGAAATACACTGTGTTGGTTTTTGCAAGCTGGACTCTTTGCATCATCACAAGCATAAATGGCATCATAAATGCTTCATTTTAACATTAAACCTTGAAAATGTGAAACTGGGCATAGACTGGTTTTACCTGTTTGCATTCTTTTTGCTTAAACGTTGTTTAGATACATCTGCATCTCCAAGACAAAGTACCTGTTAATTATCTCGTGTTTGCCTTTTGAGGAGGCAAAAAGCTAGGTAAGTGCTAAGTACTATTAACATCACCCTTTTCTATTTTTCTCCTTCAGCTTTTAAGTGAATATAATGCTTGTGAAAGTTGTTGGATTGACAGCCTTGGAGACTGAAGTCTAAAGTGCAGCACACCTGCTGAGCCAAACAGAACTAAAATACAGAAAAGCCTCTCACCAAATTTTAAATGCATGCTTCATTTAGTTATTGCTATATGGCTGGGGGTAATGGTAATGCTGAAAATTTGGCTGCTCCCATTTATTTGTTCTAAACATTGGTTCAAAATCTTTCTTCCTTTCCCTACTTTTAAAAATAATATCTTTCTGATGTGCAACACTCCAGAGACCTCTTTCCTACCTTCAAAATCCTACATTAAAATGGAAGGCTGTTGAGGCATCACTTTACGCTACTGCAGTCAGGTACAATGCTGCGTTCTGGCATTCACTTTGCACATCACAGAAAAGTACATTAGCTAATCTCATAGTTTTAGTACTGATCACACTAAGTGCTTGGCTGCAGCAATGCTGTTCTGTATTATGATCTGAATCTGAAGCCTAGGAGACCAATGGAAGTCCTATTCCTTTCGTTAGTATTATTGACGTTTCTTAGAAGACTAAGTCAATACTGAACCAACGATTCAGCACTTCCTGATGAGGCTGGCATTTTATTTTGGTTATAATACTCTAGATTTCCAGGACTACCCTTTTAACTACTGAAGTTGTTTGTTTGTTTTTTAATTCTTTTTAACACTCCTAAGGACAAGTCTTACCTCCTGAGAAATGTCTTTTTGCACAAATACATTCGGCTTGCTTACAAAGTTTCCCCATGCTTTCAGCTAGGATCTCCACTCCTTTCAGGGTACTGCCATTCCCGCTTTCTTGTAAATGAGTTCACTGAATTATATAAATATTTACTGGCTGTAGTTTTTACACTTTCCTGTTATCCATGGTCTGCTTGCCTCCAGATGGGAGGGACCGCATTTCAGATGTAGGAAAAAGACTGGATTCCCATTAAGTACAGAAAGCACATCAGCTGCAGAGCACCTGTAGTGTGTAGAGCTGCTATTAACACCTGCTGTTTCAGATACTTCGAGAATATTCCTTTGCCTGTCTTGAAAGCTTCCAAAAAGTGAATATTGTGGTCCAGGACATTTTCAGTCCTGAGTAACTTCAAGACCAGGCCCCAACAGAAAGTCATTTCTTGATGTTCCCAGTTACTTTCCAGTTCAAGAAGTTTATCAGGGTTTTTTGCCAGGGCAGGCTGGTAGTTTATGATTTTCAGCCTGTAGTGCTGTTCCTTTCTATTTCATCTTGACTTAATATCATTAGTCTTCTTTCACAGAAACCTGAGCATTCATTTTCTAATTTATCTAGATGGTACCCTGACAGAAGCTCCCTTGAACAAGACGTTGCCATTTATGTCTCTCCTTCAGTTAATCATTCTCTGAAATGAGATTTAGAGAGAAAAACGATTAAATCAAGTCTGACTGCCTTCAAATTTCTTGACTCTCTAGGATTCTGGATGCTCATTCAGGCCAGGCCCTTTGGAGAGGCTGTGCTTACTTTAGTTTATTAAACAGGCTGTTAGGGCTATTTTCCTATACTGGAGGGTCACAGCAGGCTTTCCCACTGGTAAAACTAAGTAAAGGTTTACGTGATGCAGCTATGACACCCAGACACCTTGCTGTTTGTTACTTCTCCTAACAAGTACCCATCTTTGTCCATTTCTGGTTATATATTAAAAACTTTGACTGTGGCCACGTGGTAATTTTCCTTGTCGTCTTTGCTTCCTGAAAACAACTATTCTCCATTATGCAAAATGTCTATACCAAACTCCAGATTCCCAACTCTCCTGTTTCCCTCAGATCTAGATTTTCTATCACTTCACATATGGGTCAAAGAAGGTAAAAGATTAAAGATTAACTGGAAAGAGATGTAAAACAAAACTTTTTATAAATGTGGTCCAAACCTTATGTCTATCTGCCTCTGTCTCATGGGTCTGATTCTGAATGAAAATCTCCAGCTTGTACAACCCTGCAGGATCTCTTCTCAACAAGATGAGCCACCTCATACAGGTCAAATCTGTTCTCTGCTACCAGTAGATATTTGCAAGCTAAATTCTAAGTAACTGTTTCAAATATGTTTGTGGTCTGGTCCCCAAAAGTCTAAAAGACCAACTGCAGTCAACATCTGCATTTCTCTGACCAGCAGAATTCTCTGCATTAAGAGCAAAGCTCATCTGTGAAGGAGTGAAATTTTCATCAGCCTGAAATGATAAAATGAATTGCCCCAAGGGTATAAAAATATACCACAATATTTATCACTTTTCATCTCAATGCAAGGGACATTTCTTTATGACTTTGCTATCAGAAACATATATATAAAATGAACCCTAAACTTACCAAAACCAGTAGTGTTATTAACCACCTTCTCCCAGCTTGGGGAAAAGTAGGAAGAACAAATGACACATGACAGATGTTTAGTCACATTACTTGGTGCAAGGCCAGAAGGTGCTGAGGTACTGCAGTGATAAATGCATTACAGGAATAATTCTCTGAGTGTATTTGTGTGTATAAAATACTTATAAGACTGTATACAGATCTACATATGCTCAGAATAGAGTAAAAAAAACCCCACATATTACAGCTTTTGTAACATCTCATATGACAGACCTGCATTTGCACTTAAGTCAGAAATGATCACCCAGCTTTGTCAAATACTACTGATTTTTATGAGAAATTGGTTTACAGCCTGCTAAATTCAAGGCAAACCTTCATGCAGTTTCTTGTAGTACAAATAACTGCATTTAAAGCATGTTCTCGCTATTAGGTCTAAAGCATTACAAGACCAAAATGTTCTGTATCTCATCTCAAATTTTCAAACAATCCAATATCCAGGCTATATATAGATATACTCTTGCTGTTCAATCTCTTAAAAATCAATCAATATTAATGTGTCTGCCTTAAACTTTTAAGGTCATTGTCTCCCTTCTGACATCTTTAACTACATCAACATCACATTATATCATTATAGACTCATGAAGCAATGTACTTTTACATTTTTGCAAGATAATGTCTCTTTTGTGTTTCAGTTTTTATCATAATATAAATCTTGAAATGTCATTTGCATATCTTTTGTTTAGCAAAGGGGACCCCCATTTAAGACTTTGTCATTTTAATACACAGACTTAAAAGTTGATGACTTTTTAAAGAAAATGCACCAAAATATTCCAATTTATTCTTCAACTGAAGTGGCTGCTGCATCAGTAAATTAGTAAATTCCCTTAACAATACACTTGCTAACAATTATGGTCTGCCTGCCTTGGGCTCACTTGACAGTAGGGCTGCCATCTGTTGGGAAGTCCATTCATGGATTTTAAAGGGTTATTTATAGATTTTTATTTTAAACACTGCAAAATACCTCTTTGCTCTTCGCCCTTCTGTCTACTCATTTTGTCTCTCCTGCCGTTGCCTCATCTTTCTTTCCACCCTGCTAAAGAGCATCGTTATACGTCCAGCTCTCTGCACCACCGGCCACATCCACAGCAAAAGGCTTTCAGGCATGTTCATTTCTGAGGCAAGACTGGCTCACTTTTAACGGCCGAGGCGGCCAAGCAGAGATGAGGGAGGGCACTTATGGAGAGGAATGGACAGAAGTGAACTGAATCAGTGAAGAAATTCAAAGCAGCCATGGAGGAAACAAAATCAAGACAATGAACAGGAAGGGGGTGCCAGGAGCCCCAGCTCTGGATAGGTGGGTATTTCATGAATTCCTTCAACAAATAGGGATCCTCTAGGGAAATTCAACACCTGGCAATCTTAGTGGATAGTGGTGCTGCAAAGAAAGCATAATGTTCACCCCTCTGGTAAATTCAAGTAATTAAACCCCTTTAAAAAAAGACCCTCTTAGGCTTTCTGCCCAGTAAACTCACAGTGAAAAGCAACTTTAATAAATGTTATAAATCTCACCTCTGAGCCAACAGGAAATTCAAATGTTTGCATGTGCAGGAGCCAGGGAGCTGCTGAAACAAAAGGTAAATGTGTATATTAGAATATGTTATGCCCATACTCTGGGTGGATTGCAGCAGAAGCATGAGGCCCACAGACACAACAGGTTTTTGAAAGGATCCTCTCTGGTGCCGCCTCTGAAGCGTTTCGGTTGTGTTACACCAGAGTTCTCCTTGGCTTGGAGTGGACAGATCTGTTTAGTGATGAGTGTGCTGGCTGCAAGAATTCAGGGTTACTTCTTATCACACATTACTGCAAAGTTGTTTCGAGTTTCAATGTTTCAGACATAAAACCAAATTAAGACATGGCAACAAATATCTGCGGTTTATAAAATGAAAAGATCAAAGAAAAGAGACTGCAGAGAATTTCTGATCAACACCCTGACAAGGGGTGTTAGTTTTAATATACAGTAAGAATTTTAGACCATTCTGAAGTATGAGATGCAGTCTCGACTGTGTTTCTAATTTCCTTTCTTGCCTTTACTGCTGTTATATAAAGCTCTGCAGTGACGAAAAACATTTACTGAAAAAGCCTGAGTGCACCGTTTGGGATTGCATTACTTCATCTGCATGGAGCATTCCCAGCCAATGAGAAATATTTCCCTCTCCTCCCTCCACGGTGCTGCGAGCTCCAGGCACATTCTGCTCGTGGGACAAAGTGCTCGACATAGATGCACTTGTGCAAGTGAATAAGGATTTTGTTATTAGGTCTGAAGACTAAATGATTGTGGAATGCTGTTAGTTTTGGTTGTTCTTTTAAAGCTAAACACACCCAGAGCTTTGCGCACATTCTTTACAGTGAATTTAAGTATATAAAAACAGCAGATATTTGGCTATATAACCTATGAGAAAAAGGTTTTCTGCAAAATTTCTGGTAACATGGTTTCTACCATGGCTATGAAAACTATACTTTTTTGTGTATTACACACTCCACAGACTTACAAAACACAAAAGGCCATGAAAATTAAGTTAAGATGAAGAAAAAACAAAGGAAGGATGGACAGAAGAAAGGACAGACAGAAATAAGTTATATTTGTCTGAAGTATTCATGGGAATCAGGGGAGAGGCATGTTCATTCTTCCAGTCTTAATTTTTAGGGCCTTTCAGTTGGACAGAAAGGAAAATATATTCAGGCGAGAGAGCTCTCTGTAGGTACCCTTGAAAAAACCTGGGAATTAATTTTTTAGTACAAAATGGAGGCAAATAACTCTTCTCTTTTGTTATAATGACTCCATCTGTGGCTTTCAACCTACAGTATTTTTCCTTGGGGGATTGTAAAGATTATTAGTAATTATTACTGATAAATCAGTACTATTAATAATGGTAATTATCATTCAAAGACCCTAGTCATAATCACTGTGGAGACCCGCATAAACATAGAGAAGACCACGGCTTTGCAACAGACAGCACATCCAAAGCCCACAGCAGACAACGAGTGAGGAACACAGAGCTATACTCCAGAGAGCACCGTCCACCAGCCCTCATCCCCAGTCTGCCGGCGGCAGGATCAGATCCACAGGGTTTGTCCACTTTGTCCACAGACAAACGACTGCATACGGTCAGGGAAAATTTTAGCAACTATTTTTGTTTGTTTTCAAAAACAAAAACAAAAATCAAACAGTATCTTTTTTCTTTTTAACTTTTCAGATTTGGGAGAATTGGCAGAAGCACACAATCTCACATCTAGTCCCCAGAAGATCTGGTTGTGTAATATCTCTGATCACATTAAATACTGTATATGAAAAACAGTGTAGATCCAGACAACAAATGGATCATGGATGCATGGAGAACAGTTCAGCCACTACAGATACTCCACAAGAAAGCAAAAAGTTTTTTCCAACACAACTGGCTTGGTCTGTCTCCCTATTCAATAATGTGGTAGTTTTTCACTGGACAGGCTGCTAGAATGATCAGCAAAGCTCCCTGTTACATGATAATTTCAAAGGTATGCTCAGAGTGGACAAACCCTAATTTTCCCATTTTTTACATTTGTTTTCCAGGCCTTCTATCAAGAAAAAATATCTTCCCTTCTCTCTTTGCCTTCACATTAGCTCTACAGTCATCTATCGACAGTCGTCTGTATAGCTCATCCATCTTGCTTTCCATCTTCAGACTCATGAGACAGTTGACAATTTCTGGTCTGGTTTTCCACTAAGATACGCATAACTGCATTTGTAAGCAGATTTTATAAAGTTCCATTTCTAAATGATGGTCTTCTCTCATCTTAACATGACATCTGAATCACAGATCTGTTTTTTATAAATATATATATTTCCATATGTGTATGTGTGTGTGTGTATATATATATATATACACACACACACGCACATAGTTATTATATATGTATATCATTATGAATGAAGAGATGCTTCTGACAAAACATGAAGAAAGAACTGTTCATGCCCTAAGAAACACTATTTGCAACTGCCGTCCGGAATACACAGCAAAAGGCATGAAAGCTTGGATAGCTCTATTACAAAGCAAAACACTTCCCAATGTAACATGCTGTAGCTATGTTTCTTAGATATTCTGTTGACCAGGAGGGTCACCACAAGAAACTCAGCACTACCTTAGCAAAGGTGAACACAAACACTCTGCACAGAAGTACCTTTCCTTCTGCGTTAAACAAGGAATTGCAGGTTACACGCTCACAAGCATGTCCATCAAAATGAAGAAAATATTTCAGTAAAACTGTATTTAAGAACTTTAAATCACTCCAAAAATGAAAGAAGGTGCTTATCCAACCTCTTTATTACCCTGGCACTATATCCATTTGATTTCTGGTACAATCCAGCTGCAGCTGAAGTTCAATATGCAAACCCTGATTCTTGGCTATCCCAGACCCCGTGCATCAATTTACATGAATTTAACAACAGTGCAGGGCTAAAAAAGATAAGCATTCAGGGCTGGAAATGCCTAGTAGCCACACAGCACTGGTGTCAAAGATAATATAACCAGCAGAGATCAGCCAGTTAGGCCACCTCCGCTATCTTGCGTACACAATCTTTTCCACCACCTCATTCCCAAACACCAGGCAGGCCTGACTGGCCCTATCTATTTGCAAAGAAAAGCCTACTCTGTAAGTTGTTCTTGTTGATTAGGTCAAGGAACTTTTAAATTAATCTTACTGCAGGTACGGAAAATACTTATTAAAAACAGAAAAAGGTGCATCATGGAGGGTTCTATTTGTTTGAACTGCGCAGCTTTTGGTTTTGGTATACAGTTCAGGTTTTTTAAAACTAAAATCTCATGAAACAGTTTTGGTTTTTTTCCCCTCCACAGTGGAAAGAAAAACAAAAGTTCAGTGAAGACATGCTTTGGATCTGAAATTCTGTATGATACTATTTTGGGAATTTTCAATTTTGAATTTTCAAATTTTCATGAAAATTACCTTGGTATCATATGCCCCAATTTCTGGGTCAAATCTTGAGAAATTCCTTCAGATTTTCATGAAGCAAGTGAGTTTCCCAAAAGCCAAAATGAAATACAAAAAAACCCCAACTTTTGACATTTAAGCCACAAAGTCATTTTGAAGTTTGCCCATTTCTAATAAGCAAAGCATATTTAGTGCCCTTGTTCTGGATCACTCATTAAAACAGACGTAAGACCAGATCTTTGCTCTGTTGCCATATGAGACCTTGTCTACCTTAAAAATCTTTGCTGGGTCCTTAAACATTAGTCAGAGAGAGTATGACAGACAAGTTGCTATTTCAGACTTGAAACAGCACCTGGAGGGCCATGACCTTTCACCGTTTAATAGTGGACAGAGAATCACTGTAGTGATCAGGGTCATGTGGTGGGTGAGGCAATCACGAACACTGAAATATCAGATGTCACTGTGACAGCTGTAATAACCAAGGCTCACTTCCTTCAGCCAGAAAATATCCACAGAATATGGTGAATACAGCACACTGCAGTAGCTACCTCTTCTACCTTTGTTTCATGCTATAAACATTTTAACTCCTGAGGCTCACTGTGCAAGAACAGAGCAACCAACTTTCACCCTACGGTTTATATGATAAGGGATGCGCGACAGGTAGGGAACGTTTTTTCAGATCTTGAGAATTCAGCAGAAAAGTTATTATTTGCTTGTTATTGACAACTGACTGTTCTGAGATAAAATAACTTAGTTACTAAAGGATCCCAAGGAGACAGCTGGCAGTGATGAACAGAACAACACTCCATCCACAGCAAGTGTGCATCATAAGACAGGCACCACTGGATTAAAAATAACCTTAATCTGTTTAGTGTACACAAAGGCAGCCTAGTCAAAACACTTCAACAACGATTTAAAATCTCAAGTTAGAGGCCAGTTTGAACCTTCAGGGAAGCCTTCTCTATTCATAAGGAGCTTAACTAATCATAACTTTCCATGACTTATCAGAACTGGATGCAGTGTGTCGCAGCATGATAACTGAGCTCTGGAAATGTAACAAAAGATGCCTTTTTATAAAAATAATGGTGAGACTAAACCCAAACTTTTAATCTTTGAACCTTGTGGGGGAAAACATCCTGTTACTCACGAAGTGTTTCCATTAGCATGCGGGGGACCCTAGCTGGGCAGCGCCCCGGAACTCAGCACGACTGGGCGATATGCAGGGACGGGCGCTACCACGAAAGGCTCAGACTCCCACGCTTCAGCCACACGACGCTGCGTTCGGCGGCGCATCAGGAGGAAACAAACAGCCGGTGTCAGGCCCACGTATTTCTGTAGAGAGCTAACGACAGAGGGAGTACCAGGCTACCCGAAACATAGTATTACTTTTACTTAACTTAATTGCTCAATATTAACAACTCAGTGTTTAAGAAAGCATGCAATATTAATTTTTTAACATCCTATATACTACAGCTGTATGAAAGCTGCAGAATGAGGGTTAATGGGGCCCAAAAAGGACCAGATTTCTATCTATATTTTCTTCAATGCAGCTCCGGATGCGTTGAGACCTCAGCCGAGACCTGCAAGTATTATGTATGGCTTTCTTTAATCTTCCAGGAGAAAAAAAAAAGAAAAAAAAAACCAGAATAAAAGAATGAAGCAGTGCCAAACATTACAAGAAAGGCTTAATAAATAAAGCCCAGGGTCACAATGCTGCTCTTATTTGCCCTGAAATGTATCACTGAACTTCTGTATATTCATATTTGTTTACATTATAAATATACTAAATGAGCTAATTATAGTGATCATAATTTACAATTAAAAACAAACAGTTAGGAATTTCAAAGGCTTTCAATATCTTTTCTTTAATCACTCACCCAGGCTGAAAATATGCATTTTTTAGATTAAAGCATTAAAGTTGCTAATTATATTCTCAGAACTAACAATTATTTCTTTACCCTTTTACTACCTTCTTCTGGCAACAAAAAAATGTCAGCACTGATTTAATTTTTTGTTATTACAGGATTAAAAGAAGTTTCTAAAATGCAATTAAATGTGCCCTATAGCTATAGTAACTTTCCTATCAGCATCCAAAACCTCTTCGCTAAAACAACAGCATAAAAAAATTATTCAGACTTTCTAGACATACTTTTTTCTCCTTTTATAACACATTCCTTTGGTGATTATCTCCAATGACAACTCAACTATCTTAATGAGACTCTGCACACATCTAGATCTTGGTGAAAGTAGATTAATAGGAGAAAATGAAAGTTAAAGAGGCTGTTAAGAGTGCAAAACCCTGTACATGTCAAGCACTGGTTCTTCACCTTTGGGAGCTTGGTTCAAGTTCACCCTGAGGCCCTAAGTGAAAAGTTCAATAGTCTCAACTATGTCCCTATTTGATATATCACAAAATCAATTATTTTATGGTGGTACATTTGGTAACCTGTGCTCAGAGAGAATCAAGTTTTTTCCCACTGGGAATTCACCAATTATCTACTCAGTGAATTATTCTGAGATAAAATAGAAATACCTGCTGTCAGCAGGAGTTTCTCATTATACTGCCTATCAGTTTAGTAGTTGATCTGTTTGGGAATGCAGTGCTGTTGCATTTAGCCCATGCACCATTAGCCACTGTGTTATCACGGGAATGCATGGTGACAGGACACCAAAGCATGATTCAGTGCCCAAGTTTGTACTGTTTTGGAGAGAAGAAACAGCCCTTGCAAGTAACCAAAATTATGCCAGAGAAAAATTGTAGCAGGGCATTTTATTATAAATTTTACAGTTGTTAAAGGAGTTAGCTTGCTTTAGGCAACCCAGAATGGCAAGGTCCTGAGTTTAATTTTCATAGCTGTGAACACACCATTTTCTAATAGCCATCAACAGCATATAGGTCTAGGCCACAGGAGCACATACTATTAGTAGCACTCTCAGATCTACATTTTGTGTTACTTAATATGATGTCTGCTGTTGAAATTGATATATTTATATCAATTACTTGAAACTATCTCCAATTTAAATATATAAGGTTTTCATAAAAGTGAATACCAGTCTGAAAAATAAATTCAAGACACTGGGTGGCTCAGACATGGAATAGGCATTCTGTGTGCTGGTGCACGACAGTTTAAATCCAGCCCTATTCATTGCAAAGTACCACTTCATAACCTGCCATAGTCTGTCCAAACTAAGCTCAACTTGCTTAGCCTAATTCTCAGTGGTCAAAATTTTGTTTCACAAAACCTCCATCAACACAATTAACCTTAACTAGCATCCTGTCAGATTCTGCTGATGGCCTAGGTATAGGCGTTTGTTGTCTGCAAAAGACCCCTCAGTCCTAGGACCAAGGCATACAAACGGGTAGCCAGCACTGATGCTGCCCATGCTGTAGTTATTTTGTGGACTGTCATTTGTTTTAAAGAGACATCTTTCAGGTAAAATTATTCCAAAAGTTTTCTGTAGCAGACAATTAAACAAAATTTTGATCTTATTATCTCTAAGACAGAAATGGCTAGATATTGGCTGTGGAAATAACGGAGGCCCAAAGGGAAATCTCAATGTGGAGAGAGAAAAAAGACAGAGACTGCCCAAACAAAAGATGGTACAATAGCTGTAGACCAGATAACAAATGGTAGAAAGCCAGACAGTCAAAATTTCTATCTACCCTTACACGTAATACAAGAACATAAGGATATGCACTGAATGGACACAAATTTAAAAACAGTGCAAGGATTAGTTTTAGTCATGCTGACATCTTACTGCTGCTCAGCTAATTCACACTTCCCCATCTATAAAATGGGGATAATATTCTTGGCTCTCCCCATGCAGATGAACTCATTGGTGCCTGCGAAGTATTCAGATAATGCTGTAATGAAGAATGCCATTGAAAACAGTAAAAAGAAATGAATAATTCTAAATGCAATGCAGGTTTGGATTACATTAACTGGCACAGTGGACAATAAATAAGGCCTAAGACTACAAACTCAGCAATGATGTTAAAAAGAACCATTCAAGACCTTCCTTATTCCCTGAAAATCATCCCTCTTGTGCACAAAATGAAGCAAAAATAATAAGTGATTGTGCAAATGAGGATGTTATCATACCACATACCTTAGGGAAGCTGACTTAGGATTCTAGAGCCATCCTCTAAATCGAGAGTGATGGATTGTGCAACCTGAACGACTTGCAATATATTTTTAAATACATAGTTACAAACAAGTTATCATTTCTAGAAAAATAACCTATTTATTAAATTTATTGTTGGCAAAATAAATGTGAAATGCTTTCATTGCTTCTCTAGAGAGATGCAAAAGATTTCATTCATAGCCTTCAATTCTGTGAGCATTTAGTCAGTTCCTCATAGGAAAAATGCACTGCTAGGAGCATTTCAATGCCACTGTAAATGCTACATTCCTCTAGTGAACTCTATCAACAAGCCCACTCGATGCTCATGCTTAGTTTACTGTGTCTTGCCCAGCAGACTCTTTCTTCATCAGGACCAGGAATACGCCCATTAAAACAGCAATGAAGAATGATGGGACAATTCAGAATTTCACAAGCGCAGAACCTAATGTACCTGCTCTAATTTAAGAAGGCCTCTGGACAGTCATCAGGCCAAAATCTTGATGGAAGGATTTTGAAGACTGAATAAATCATCTAAAATAAAACAAAGGAGTAAGTGTACCAGAAGTTATAATACATACTTTATTTAATGTGTAGTGCTGAACAAAGGGGACTTACAGCTGGTTCTAAAAGCTGATCTTTCTTTTAGAGTATAGCATGCTTTTTTGTAACAGCCCAGTGGGAATATTTATTGATATGCAGATAGATTTGAAAACGTAAAACTCCAAGGTAAAGTTCTGGATGAGATGGATACAGCATAAATTGCCCTGATCATATCTGATGCCAGTGGGCTAGATGAGAAGTACTGGGATGTGTCAAAAGGGCCAAAGCAATAGCATGAGATGCTGCATCGAACAGAAGGGAGCTCAGGTGTCCGCACTTATCCTGATATCCTCTCCCACTACATGATCCCCAGCCATTGGCATAATTTAGAAACTTACAGAGAGAAAGTTAATTCTTTTACACTGTGAGTTATTTTGGTAAAGTGACTAGGTGAGCATCATGAAAAAAAACAAGTGCTATCACTTCCCGATCCGCAGGTTGCATATTCCCTCCAGTTATTCCTTCCAAACATTTCCTAACTTGGAACTGGCAATAAGCAGTCCCCACTCCTGTTGATGGTATGATACTAGCATTTGTGATCAGACAGTGATCTGCCCTAGTAGAACTACTCACCTCTGTTTGGACGGGAGGACAGAATTACTTTCTAGAGATCGTCCTGAGGTACCAGTAAAGTTTAGAAGGGAGCTGCTGAGCATAGGATACGCGACTGTCCCAAGGTTCTGTTTGGAGCAAAAGTCATAAGATTTTGGAACAAAAGTGAAGCAGGATTCATCATTACTTTTGTGTGCTTTCTCTCTTGAATAATTCTTAAAAGTCAACTTAAAGATGGATGACAGCCCCTTTTTCCAGAGTTGTAGGAATTTGAATCTGAGGCTTTAATATGACTACAATTCTGACTTCATGTTTGGGACCAGACAGGCAAGAACAGAAGAGTAAGAATGGGAAAAAAACTCTCCAAGAGGCTGTCTGCAAAGTAAATGTTAATGCTCAGTAGAAGTACTGCCCATGGTGAATATTTTTGAAAATAAAAGTGAGCTTAAAATATACAAATTCCATATGCAGCTTAAAAAAAAAAAAATCAGTTACATTTTTACATGTGGCTTTAGAAACAGAATACCTATGTCTTGAAAACACTTCCCTGGAATCTTTAAATTATCTATTTAACACAATCAGCCTGTTCAGAATACGGCTCAATGTGAGCTTTTCCTTCCATCCTACTAGCATGCCTTTATCTGCCTGAGGCAGACAGCTGTTGCAGGTGACATGCAGTTACGCAGTCTCCCTGGACATTTAGGATTTGGTATCTCCACAGCAGGGAAGAAGGGTGCCATTTGCACTGAAAGCAGGCTGTCCAGCCATGTCCAGATTGGGAGCATCTGCAGGTCAGGAATACTATTCATAGCAGCTATCATTCTCAAAATTCACTGGTAACCCTCCATTCAGGCTGAATTTGGTCACTTAAATGACATCAAACTTATCTGCTCTCTGAATAAATGATTCTTAAACCAAAAGGTTTTCAAACTGTACATGCAAAAATTTTCTGCATGATACATGAAATGGACCATGTATCCAGTCACAGTGGGGCTAAGATTTCTACTTCAGTGAACAGTAAGGAAATTCTATGAAGGAATTTCCCAGGTCTCCTGCCTACATATCAGTAACTACATCTAGAGTTAAAAAGGAGGGGAATCCATTACAGAGAAAGTCCACAGCATAATTAGGAAACAATCAACACATTTTCTTATGCTGATTTTTTTCTTCACTTTAAACTGCTTCATTGACTTTAATTAAACTTGCCCTAGGCTTATGAATCTAGCAAGCTGCTGAAACACTTAAAAATTAAATAAAATAAAAACAGCTTTCTTGGCAGAAGGGTTTTCACCAGCTTGCTCACCTGTACCAAACTTCTGATTTAGAGGATTTTTAAATGATTAGAAATGTTGTATGTGCTACTGCAAGGCTCTTTGTTGTTTTTGCTCTTGAATTAAAATGACCTCCCGCTGCCACAGTAAGAATCGCAGAATTAAATTGTTGGGATTCTCTCCACTTCTCTAGTGTCAGTGCAGAATTCCTTTGCTGATTTCTGAGAAAAGCTACAAAGCTGCCTTCCCCGACTTCTATACCAGCCCTACTCCTGGTTTTGCCAAAGCCGAAAGAAAAAGAACATGGTACATCTAGAATACTGGCAATTTCCATACCAATAGCTCTGGCCAAGGTCAGATATATATGACACAGACTTTGGAGGAATGAAGCAGATGGCCTTCGTCCTGCGCCAACCTGGGCCGGACTCATTAGAATATAATCAAAAGTTGTACGAATGAGACTGAATGGAGTAACTTACAGAGCAAAATCACCAAGAGAAGTAATGGAAGGTGGGAACAAACTGTTTTGTCTGCTTTATCTATTTGATATGGGAATATTTATTCTTAAAACTTGCTTCAATTTTCCAACCCAAAATAAGTATGAGCTAATCAATTACTTATTAAGAGTATGACAGAGTATCTTTTTATTTACAGATATACAGGGAGGAGACAGACATACACATAATGGACAGCTGGATGTACTTTTCATACTACTGTGTTCAAGGAACTTGTAATATCCCTAAATTACTTTAGGTAGGGCAGAGATTAGCTGAGGAAAGCCAAAATAACCTTACTTACTGAAAGAATGAGAGGTAATTATTTACAAATACCATTTTTTTTCTTATCTGTACAGTAGATCCCTGTCATAGCATCTTGTGCTTCCACCTTTTTTCTTGATTTCCCTTTCCACTTTAGTCCATGTTAGTTCTGTTCCCCAGTCACTTCTATTCAAATGTTTACAAGGTGATTTGTGCATGCCAGATACAGAAAATCCTGGGTGTTATGGGAAAATCTAGGTGGGCAGCAAAGAGATGAACTTCCTGACTGTATCAAACATGTTCCTGCCTGGAGTCATCCAGTTTCATTAGACAGTAACCCTCATTTTATTACAATACCAAATAAAATCAGTTTTAGTTAGAGATGCGCCTGAGTATCCCCAAAACATTGGAAAAGCTGAGGTCTGTCTGAATACTTTACAATTTGGTCTATCATTGTTCTGTGTTGCTCACTGAGACACATACTCTCTGTTTTCTCCCAGGAATTTCTTAGAGACAAGGGAGAAGAGTTCGAAACCCTGACTTTTACGTCCAGAAATGCTATTAACGCAAAATGCCTTTCACAAAAATTCCAAACTTTGCTAAGAAATTATAGAGCACCAATTACTTGCATCCCTTTTCCTTCTCTGATGCAGTACCATGGAGTGGTTTAGGCATTAATTTGAGGCTCAGGAGACTTGAATTCAATTCTTGAACAAATTATTAATTTCTGCTTTTTTCTATACACATTCACAGAACAGAGCATACTAAGCCCTACTGCTCTTGAAGCCTGACTGAAACGTCTTCACTAAAGTTGGAAAGATTTTCATCAAGTTGTTTGACATCGGGATCAGCCCTATATATCTGTGAATAGGATACATATATAATATGGTAATTGCTATTATTTGTATCTTGAACATGCACATAATCCATTTAATGCTGATGAAATGAGAAGAGTTTTCCAAACAATCTGGTACACATATTACACAGAGCAAGCAATTTAAAATAAGATACAGCTTCTACTCATGTCAATTCAAGCTGTTTAATACCACAGCAGTATTATGCCATAGTTTATGAAGCTCTTCCTTCACCAAAAACATCTTTGGGAACTTTATATTAACTTCAATAGATGCCAGAACAGGCCCTAGAGCAGGAAATGAAGAAATATACTGTACCCAAATGAAATTGCAGTGGGAATTTAGGTAGGCAGAGCACAATTATTCACACTGGAATCTGGCTAGAGCTCTAGGTTAATATCCCTGTTCTGGCAAAAATATCGTGACATACATAATTACCAAGGGTAGCAGGGCTACTGGCTCACCTCTCACTCAAAAGACAAGACAAAAAGGAGAATGATCTGCTGAGACTTTGATTTGATGTTGAGTAAAAGAAAGGAGTGACATTTACTGCACCTGCAACACTTGCCAAGAAACAAGATGTATTAAGTAAATAATCACCTTTTGGGGACCTCCATCTAGAAAACAGTCATTTCCTGTGAAATAAAGCGGGTTTTTGAAAAATGAGAAACTCGGCTCTTTGCTGGTGAAATACAAGCAAACATTTACCACTTAGACATCCATGCAAATCCAAAATGCATAGTTTTCCTTATTCTGTGGACAGTTTTAGGGGACAATCTCTGGAAATCAGTGCCTCTGTAAAATGCTAACACTTACCATTTTTATATTCATTGATGCAGATGAGGACACCAAGAAGCATTGAAAAAAATAATGGTTTCTCTTGCAAATGCACTGAATGGCAAAGTAACAAAAACTTTTCAAATCTTGTAATAGAAGTGCATTACATTCCAGCAAAGTGGATCCATTTCTGAGGTGGAACATGACAGCTTTTTAACTTGCTACAACAATATGTGACAGGAGGAATACTATATTCCGTTGATACCGTAGGGCGATTTATGGAGGCAGAATGTAATAATATAAATTGAGTTTCAGAAAAGACACTGTGACTAATCTTACAAAAAATGCTATGGGATGTTTAATAATCCTGGTGGGTCAGAAACTGTTCTTCAAAAAAATTCTTTTAAGACTGATTGCTATTAAAGTATGTACTCCATTTGGCTCATTTTTCATTTAACTATGTAGTCTAAAACTGCTGTCAAGTGCAAATACTCGAGTGGTACCTGGATACCCATACAAGCAGCACAGAGCCACCAACTCCCAACCAAAACTGCAGAATCACAGAATATTTGAGGTAGTAGGTGCCCTCTGAAGGGTCACAGGACAAGCACCTGTCCCCATCTCCTCAGCCATCCCCAGCACTCCTCTCCGGTGTTCACAGTGCTCCATTAATCAAAACCAAACAAACAGCTATGAGACAGCACTCGAAACCTCCCTTCCTGAATTCACTCCGCAACCTTCCCCCAAGCTTTGCCATAGCCGTCGCCTCCTTTAAAGCTACGGCACTTCCTCATTAAGCTGTGAGAGATGATTCTGAGGAGACTGAAGTGAGAAGAGAGGGGAGGAAACAGTGCAGAGCATTAAAGGGCTCGACCCAAATCCCTTCAGAAATCAGTGGAGAGACTTTGCTTTACTTACCTGGACTTCGGATTAGAGTCCTCGCTGCAAAGCAGGACAGTTTTCCTCAGCACTCCTCCCGCAGCTCGGGAGGAAGGCGGCCGGCCGCACGTGGCTGAAGGCCGCAGCTGGAGCCCGCCATGTCACAAGAACAGGAGAGAAGCGGAGGCCGCTCGCGGGCCCGGCAGCACGCGGCCTCCTCCCCCGGCGCCTAAGGGCCGGCGCTGCGCGGGCCGCGGCCCCCGCGGGCAGGGCCCATCCCGCCGTCGCCGCCGGGGAGCGGGGCAGCGCACCGGGGGCGGTCGGGGCAGCCCAGCCCTGGCATCGGGCACCGCCGCCGGGCCGAGCTGAGCCGAGGCTGGCGGGGCTTGCGGCCGGGCAGGGGCAGGGCCGCAGTGGGGCTGGAGCTGGCGGCCCCGGGCCGGGCTGTGATGGCGGCAGGGGCCAGTGGTGCCCTCAGGGCCCTGACACTGAGCAACAAAAAGCCGCGGAGAGAAGCACAAAGCTTCCCCTAGTTTTAGGCTCGCCCTGTTTGCATTTGGTATTTTCCCTTGCATTTTCTTTACTATTCAAAATCTCCTTAGCAGTGATTTTTAGTGCTGATTTCAGATTCGGACACTTTTCAGTTCTTCATTGTTAATGAGAACAAATGAAAGAATAATATTTGTGCTTTTTCAAAGACTATCCAGATGGGCTGCCGTCCACTTAGGTGGTATCCATTCCTTGACTTCACAAAACCCCAATATTTTTGTAGCTCTGGAAAATCTGCTCCACCTAACGGTTTGGCTAACACCAACAATTTCATCTCAGACTTTGGGCTCTCTGTAATACCATAAAATTTTGTTAACAAATCCATGAGTTCTTTAAAGAATTTTTCTCAGAAAGTAAATAGATGTTTAACATATACAGTATGTCAGGGCTGGTCCCAACATCTTTGTTATGGCGCCCAGCCTTTTCCACCACATGATGCAGTATGTGGCAGAGACCACCCTGGAATTAATTTTTTCACTGTATTTCACATTACTTCTTTGTTAAGTTTAGTGGTAGCCTTCAACTCCATAAGGTAAAATATTCCTAGATACTTAATACCCTGTGGTTTTCAATCTATATTTAAACCCTGTCTTATGCACTGATTGTACAATATGTTCAGGGACATAAACTCCAACTTACCTCAGTTTATTTGCCATTCAGTTTTGCTTGCAAAACCCTCAGCTAGCTTCCACATATTTTTCTTTTAATGTTCTAGGAGCTGAAATAAAAAAGGCATTTATCTTGTATGATACTTATTAGAGGTAAATAAACAATGCATAACAAATAACTTGGAAAACTATTCTGTTTGCTAAATATGATCAGGAGTTCTTTAAATTTATTCAACATCCTGTGGTTGCTGCATTTTTACTCCTTGCTTTTGAACTTGTATACTTCAAATGCTCAATAGTCATTAGCCCATCTGTGTAGTACAGCTTTGATGAAGGTGCCTGAGCACATTTACAGAAAGCAATTTTTAATTTTTTTGCCAATAAAATTTGATCATGTAACTGTGGTGATATTAATACCTGTCATGGCTTTGACAATAAACATCTTTGCAATGGTTCCTGAATTAGTCGTAACTACACTTGGAAGTACCAACCTCATCAGTGCAGTGCTATCTCTAATTAATTACCATCGTCAAGATGGAGGACGTCGTATTTTAGGAGCAGCATCATGCACCTGTGGTTCTTTTGTTTTCAGAATCCAAGCTAGTAACTCCTTATGATGCTGCCCCACTCCCACTGGATGCATGTCCCCACTGGAGTTAGTGTGCAGATAGCTGTGTTGTGCTCCAACATGCAGCACTGTGGTAAAGCACCATGGTTTCTAGCTACCAGCAGTTCCTTCAAAGTCGGGTCTCTTAGGGCTTTTCTCTTTCACAGACCTAAATACAGAGCTAATATGAACATGAATTGTCCTGCTGTTCTGGGATAACATTTAAAGACATGTACCTCATAGGACAGTCCTGGGTTGAAATTATGGAAAAGTTACATATGTCTTTGAAAAATCTTTCTTTTCTTAGAACTACCTTTTCTTAGTTAAAAGTTTGTATCATTAAGCAATATGACTGGAAATAGGTTTGGCATTAAATAAAATCCATTTAAACAAGGAATACATTGTATATCTTAATTCTCTATGCACAGAGCTACCAGTACTAATGCAGATGAAAAAAAGAGAACCAGAAGGCAGCCATTAGTTGATTTGTTAATGCATTTAAGTGTCAACAGGTGTGATCAACTGGAAAGAGGCAGGTGTTACCAATGTATTGTTGCCATCATAGCAGAGAGATGTCCTGCAGAAGCCTTAAGAGTAAAGTCAAAATTGAAAAGTTGTTGAAATCCTGTATCAGCCAGCACCTTATAAGTATTCTGTATCTGATTTAAGGCTGGAAATGTGCCAGGAAAAAATAAACTTACTACTTAAATATGTGGATACTGAAATAATTGAACTTAAATCTGACATCTGCACATTTAGATTTCTGAACTCCATAAAGATGTCCTCTTTCAGGGAGGCATCTGATCTTCTTCCCCTGCTATTCACTTGTGGCTTCAGCTAAATGCAGCACCATCAGATATCTGTCCAGCTAAGATATTTTTTCATGTCTATTTCCATGATATCATTCTTACCAATGAAGGATTAAGATCATTTAAAAAATGAAGACTAAAATGTCTTTATTTTGAGATCATATAATTTAATGAGAAAAAGCATACAATACGAAAAATGAAATAGAGGAAAATACATATAAAACTGGCAACCTAAAGAAAGAAAAAGTCTGGAAAAAGTGCTATTTTTATACTAAAATATTTAATCCAATTAGTTTCTAATTGATGTTATATATAAAACTCAAAAATAATCTTCAGGGGTTTTTTTTTTTCATTTTCCTGAACATACTTTATTACTTGTAAAAGTAAGGAATTAATAGTACTTGCGATAGGAAAGCATGGTGTAGATTGGCACGGAGCAAATTTTTCCTCAGAGCAAGGCTGTTTTACTATACTTCAGTCTTGATCTACAAAAGCCCTTCTTTGCCAGTCCTCACAGAAGTTAAAAACAGAAAAGATTTATAGGATTTCCTAATTCCAGACCCCTGGTATCAACATCAGTTCAGTCCATGTAGTTATCATATTTTTTCTAGTACGTTGTCCACTCTGAGTCTTTCTAGTGATGAGGGTTATTTTATTTCTTGAGAAAGTCTGTTCCACTATCTAATTAGATAGCTCCTAAGAAAATAACTTTTCCTTATATTAAGCCTTTTAAAAAATCCACTCACTTCATTACTCCTAATTGCAGATTCTTTTAACAGTCCTGGGTGGTTATAGCCAGTTCTAGTGAACTGTCCCAAAAGAAGAGGTAGTTTCATAACACAAATCACCCAGATTTACATATCTGACGTTTTCTAAATTCAAAATAAACTCTGCAGAGGAGAAGAGCTATTGCATTAACTCCATTTGCCCATTTGGTAGAGAGGCTGGAATGGTACTCTCTAGAGAAGGTAGCATGTTAAAGCCAAAGTACAATGTGTGAAATTGATTCTGGTGCAGAATATTGTGTAGATTTGTGATGGCCAGATCCCAAATAACTCCTATTTTAGGGCTTATGTCATTTGACTGGATACAAGTCGCTTGGTCTTCTTTTTGGGTGAAATACACATTTCACCCAAAATGTCTAAAGAAAAAGAATGGCCCCTCTGGAAGTTACCCAGTGTGCCAACAAAACAATTTCCTGAGCTGTTATCCAAGCTGAAACACGCTTCCATAAAGTGAACAAAAACTAGGATCATCTGTGTGGGTTTTGCTTTCTTTGAGTGCCGTCTCTATTTCAAAGTTGCTTGCAGCTATTGTCTCCAGATTTGCTGAGTGACTAATGCTCACTGAAATCAAGTGACTACTTGTTGGAGTAAATATTCTAAAACCATGAGGGCATCAGCAGTTTCTGTGTTGGACTAAATGATTCAATTTTATTAAAAAAAATAGTATGAGTGGTTAGTATAAAAGCATGCAATTAACAAAATCTACCGAACAAAACACTTCCGTAAATGAGGAGATTTCACTATTTGAAGAAAGCGGTTAGAGTTGTGCAAAGAAAGGTAATCTGTTTCACAGGGAATTTCAAAATTTGGCTTTCTTTCCTATTTGGAATAAATATCCCCAAATATCTTGGAATTCATTGTGCAGCAAATTCTGAAAACTTGCATTCTGTAAAATCAAAAAATTTCCTTTGCTAATTTCTAAACAAAGTTCTTCACAGTGGGTGAAGAACTCTCAAGCTCACAGCATGCTGGGAAAGCCAAGATTTCCAGGTGTCTGACTGCTCTTCATTGTATCTTCTGGACTGAAGTGCAACTAAAGGCCTGTAAATCCTGGAAATGCCAAATGAAGAGCAGAGCTTGCAAGCCAGCCTGCCTGGGTTCTAGCCACGGGGCTCTCCGTCGATCTGTAACACATGCTGCTGGAGAGCCTGAAATTATGGCAACCCAGCAAGCTCCACACAGACTGCCTGAGAATCAGGAGGATAAATAGAGAGGAAAACAAAGCTTTGTTGGAGGATGGTTGAAATTGAATTGTCTCTGCTAAATATTTTTCATGCTTTGCATTTCAGAATTTATCTTTTCAATTATTTTTTCCTGCCTGTGTAAGGGGCAGCATCTAGGTGAAGGTCATAAGAAGAAAAGAAAAGAGTACCAAAGTGCAGATCAGACATGCTTTAAATAAATCAATTTATTCTTAGAAATGGGAAGATACTACTGAGACTGGAGCTTTTGGGGAACAGGAGCCGTGGTCTCTTACTTGTCTCACATTCTGGTACAAAACAGTTAAAATAGTAACGCTGATTAGAGAATGACTTTGCAGATGCTCCATTAGTTGCTACATATGGGCCAGGCCAGGAAGAATTAAAATAACCTGAACTGTGTGTTATAGTCTAATACTGTTGTGCACAAAATGAAAACTAGTGCCTTTGGTGAGGGTATTCTTTTGCCAGTATAGTTTCTCTGACTTCAAAAGATCTATGTCAAAACATTATGAAGCCTATACTTGATTTTTAAAATTTAATTCTTTACAACATGGGCACTAAAATCAGGATTATAGTACAAGATTGTACTATAATGTACAGATATGTACGTGAAGAAATGAATCCTAGTCTGGCTGCCATGCTGATATCAATGTAGCAAAAAGTGTATGGTAGAATTGAAGGTTTTGTGCTAGAGAACAGATAAGTGACATGGATTGAAATTATGGTAAATTTAAATTGATGGCCTAATTAGTATTATCTCTTTTTGTATTCTCTGTAAGAAATATTATCCAGGAGGAACTCATTTTGCATTAATGTTGATATAAAGTGTAATTCTGTAGCATTTTCATTGTAATCTGGCATTAATTAATGCATCATTATTCTAAAGTGTTAATTAAATTATTACAGAAAGGGACATCTGCCCCAGTTCAGAAAGAAAAAAAATATGGTGCATGAAAATTAGAATTTCAGAGGTCTGGCATGGTGTATGAGTTCCCACAACACTGGTAGAAGCACAAAAACAAAACACAAAAATAGGGATGATGAGCTCATGCTCTGATAAACCATGGTATGAAATCTGCATTTGCTCACTCGTGGTGGAGTTTTACAACAGTATCGAAACCTCAAAACTAGGCAGGACATCAAAAATCTGAAATGGCAATTTTTTTAATATGGTAAAAGAAACATACTGTACACCAGCTACCAGGAATTGCTTACAAAAAATTCAGGGAACTGAATAAAGCCAGGAAGATATTTGCAACTTCTGCAAACTCTATAAAATCCTCCACTCAGCAGTTGGGCAGGAATACCAGCTACATATAAGCAATCGGTGGGAATGGTAGGGCACTATCAGGATTCATTTCAGACAATCGTCAGTGTTGATTTTCTTCACCCTCTGCCTGCAGTCCTAACCGGCTTCACCAAAGTCATGGTTTCAGTTGCTGTTCTTGTTAGCGTCACCTGGGTAGTAGCTTTTTTCAAACCCAGAGAGGAGAAAACTCAGTCCTCTACCAAAGAATTTACAGTCCAATCTAATGCCCAACAAAGTCTACAGAAGTCTAACCACTGACTTCAGAAGGAATTGGCATTTAAGCCTGAGCCAAAGAATAGCACAAGCAGACTTCTGCAGGAATGCCGCTGAAGGCAAATGGGGCTCTCCGCAAGGGGCCACCTGGACTCTGTGGAACTGGGGGTCTCTGTAAATTATTAAACATAATGAATAATTCAAGAAAACATTAGTCCTGAGCCTGAAGCAAATTCTGTGTGATGTGACCCACCTGCCAGCTATATGCCAGTGCCAGAGTTGCACAAGATGCTTCCAGGATGTGGCTTCCATAAGATTCAGTGTCTACACTATTCAACAACCCTGCCTGTTTCAACAGCTATAATTTTCTTTTGTTACATTTGGGCTTGCATTGAAAGATCTTTAAAATGTAAAAGTTAAATGAGGCTCTTATAAAGAAGTGGTTTGGGTGCAGTATATTAAATGAAAACTTCAAAGGAGCTCAAGATACCTTTCAAGCTAAGGTACAAAAATTTAAACAAGAACAAAAGCCTTTCTTGTATTTTGAAGCATTAATTGTTCCACTTCTGTTGATGTAAAGTGAAAGGAGAAGCTTTTAGTTAAAAGCACATAGTATCTACCAACATGGAACATTCCAAAGTCTCATGGAATAATTTTAGCTTTGATATAATGGCACAGGTGAATCCCAAATTATAATGCTTTCTGTAGCATATGCAATAATTGTTGGTAACTGAATCCATTACATAAACATTAGTGCTTGAAGAGATTTATTGGCATAAGTTAGAGTTTCACCTTTTATATTTATAACATATTTCATATTTATAAGATATTTCATAACTTTGTCAGCATTGTTTGCAACAGAAATCTATAAATTAACTTTGAGAGGTTTTATATATCATTTTATCCTGTTTTTCAAAGGATAAAAAGTATGTAACATTGCACTGTCTCCTCATTTGTCACTATGTCTGTCAGCTGCCCTCCTTTAGGGAGGGGGCAAAATTGTAGAAAATGCAAGAATACAAAGCTCACAAGAAGTTTCATGAAAACTGGAACCTGGGTAGTAAAGAAGGAAATTTGTGCTACCCTGGAAAAAAAGGTTTCAACGATGAATTCAACAGTTATGTCGTCTGTTGGCCTATCAGCTGGCCAGCCTGCATGAGGGTAGTTTAGTGCCAACCACAATATGTTAGCTTGCCCATTTGTAATTAGTCAAGGATACTGTGGAGGGTTTTATGAGACAGAGGAAGTAATTAGAAGTCCCACATGCAAGCACATCATGGAATTCATTCAGAGAGGAACACTGGGTTCTTTTGGTGCAGAGGAAACTAAGATACAATGTGCAAAAACTCTTAATTCGTTGGTGCTGTTGTTCATGAACAACTTCATGAACAGCACATCTGTAGACCTACTCATTAGACAAGGTGCAAATGCCATGCCTGCTACTTACTGCATTAGAAATACGTAAATAATAATTTTAATCTATAATGCATCTAACGCTGGTCCATGTCAGATGACAGTGACAGGAAATGAATACCTGTTTCTTGTCAGCTCTGGTTTGTGTCATGGCAAGAGTATTCCCACTTTAGACAGTAGATAGGTAAAGTGAGACACAGAAGGATTAATTAGTTTTCATTAGCTTCGGCATGATTTGTATGCACTAAGAATTTTTGAAAATGGGATCCATTGTCCTTCCCTCAAGACTGGTAATTAATGGAATAATATGTACATGCAAGTTACATGTACTGAAACCTGCATTTCAGTACTTCTTTCTCTTCTACACTGTATGTGATTTCAATGAGTGGAAGTCATGAGAAAATGTGCTTGATAAATCCAGGAGAATCAGCCATGACTATAAAAGAGAAAGTACCGTAAGCCAATAAATATAAACAAATAAATGTAAATAGACTTCCAGTCTTTCCTCTTTCCAGCCATAAGGCACAAACCTTCTACTTCCTAGAATGGAGCTGCATGATTTTCCATTTTTAGTTTGAGCTGATAATGCTACAGAATTGGTATGGCAACATAAAAAGTTTGTTACTAAGCTCAAGACCATTAACTTACAGCATTATCATGAACCCTACTGCCCTGAATGTTGTTTATTTTTACAGTGAACAGTGGTAAAAATGCAGGCTTTACTATATATATAAATTATTTTACTATTCAGCTTTTCCTGCCAGATGTTTAAGTGGCTAGCCAAACCTCTAGAGATATATAAGGTTGATCTACATGTATGCAAAAATTAATTGAAAAAGTAACTTAATATTGTTTTATTCTTTAACAAAATGACAGGACATTTTCATTATTTGCTGAGTACTTACGGATAATAACAAATTAAGTGTTGATCAATCAATATAATGATCCATTTGACCCAGAAATAATAACAAGAGAAGATATGCAGAATTTCTAATAAAATTACAATCCCAACAGAATTTGAATTCATTACTTTTGAAATATAAGGCAGTCAGTTCCCTTCACTATCATGGATTTGAACTTACAGACGTAAATTATCAAAGAGGCCCTTGTCGCTCACATGCTGCAATACAATTTTATTAAGGATTACAGGGAAAAAATAATAAGCACTCCAGAGTTCAGAGTCCTGAGGTACAGCATAGTTTAGATCTTGGCGCAAACTTGGGAACATGGCCTGCTTGGAATGTGTTTTCTTTCAATTTAAATATTACTAATGTGGGCAAGGTTAAAAGCTCAGCTTATGTCACAACACCAACCTACAAAAAAGCCTCAGAACCTGCCAAATGGCCTGAGTTCGTCAGCAGCTGGTGTGCAGGGGGCATGTTCCTTCTGTGGGTGTTCAGGGCTAAGGAACGAGTTACTGGAAGTGCCCATTTCAGTGCTCTGCTCATAGCATCTTAATACCATGATTTACTCTGAGGAGGAGTTAGCAATTGCCATGTTTTTCTGTATGGTGAACTACCTAATGCAAAATCACCAAACAGCAGAGTCCCAATAATTACCAGGATAATCTTCATCTGAAATCAAACTTGGTGCTTTGAATTCACTTATTTCCCAAGTACTTACAGTTGCAGCTCAGAGATGAAGCTGTCCTTTTGATTTCTTTCCCAGTCTCTCCTCCTTCCAAGTAGAAGGCACAAATCTAGTTCCTAGAATGGAGGTGGATGATTTTCCACTTTTAGATTGAGCTGATAATGTTACAGAAATGCCTGATTATCAACCACGTTAATCCCAGCAGGGCCTGCCAGGTTTATCATCTGTCACAGAACAGTGTACAGTAATATATAGATCCTGGAACTAAATTTAAATGAGCTCTGTTACATTCTGGAGGAAATCCAGCCATACCAGTATACAGCTCCACACTGCTGTAGCTCTATTGCTTTCTACAGTGTAGTGCAGTTTACATGTAACCATCCATTCTCTCTTTGACCATCATGAAATTGTAGGACATGGTATTCAGGCAAAGAACAGGATTTATCTATAAGAATATCACAGCAGAAAGAAAAGGGCTAGAAATAACCGAAGACTAAATACATGTTGTATTATCTACACTTAGTTTCATAAGGGTAAACAGTTAAATTTAGATTTTCTTCTTTTGGTGTCTTTTCTCTCCCTTTAATTCCTCTCAAGTTCTTAATTTGAAAGTGTCTCTCTGCAGTCCCAGCCAAACTTTCATCTCATGATCAACCAGTCCCCAAACTCAGATTAGAGCAGGTAAACTTCCAGAAACTATGAACTTCTGCCTGTTACTGAGTCTCAAAATCTGTTACCTAACTCTGTTCTTCAGATCCAAGGCTGAACAGCTGGTTTAACTCTGGAATGGCCCTTTGGAAGCCATATAACAACACAGAAATATATGACATTCACTAACGTATAGTTTATAATATCCAGATTCCTCAAACACACAAAGAGGAGCTGACAGAGTTAGCAAATTCAGGTAAATTTGATAAACAAATTGAAAGACTGTTCAAGATGATCACCCTTTCAAAGGGACCTTTCTACTTTCAAGCAAAAGAACTCAAACTTGAATACTTGCATTAAGCATTTCTGGAAGAGAACTGCAAATAAGCCATTACCTAGACTATGATTGTTTATTCTTCTCAATTGAAAGTCAAGGACTTAGGATTTTTCTTCAATGGCAAATCTAGTTTTACTTTCTTCCTCACCATTCAGAGTTCTTGAAAATGCTCAGGAATATAAAACCTGTCTTTTCCCCTGCTCTTCTGTCATGTCCTAGTTTTCTTCCAAAAAATGGCAACTGTCTTTTTTGGCCTCTGTGAATTATATGCCCAAGCGAGGTGATGTGAATATCAACAGAAGTTGATGAATATATGAGTCCGGATGTGGGTGCAGGAGATGGCAAATATACTACAGAAGAGTAGCTGCCAGAGGTAAGCATACAAAATGTGGCCTCTACACAAAAGAATGAGATTTTCAGAGAATCTGGTGGAAAGCCCGACAAGTACATTTTGTTGCTGCTAAAAGAATTTATTTCTGCTGAAACCTATAACTCCTGGGTTAATAAAGTGAACTTTGATGGGACTAGGGGGAAATATGGACTTCCCAGGAAAGTTAGGACAAACTTAGATGCATTTCTAGAACACAGATTTATGGAAGTGATTGAAGCTGATAAGATCAAACCCAAGTTAACACTTTCCTTTGCTTTCCTATCACACGCTAAATAGACCTCTGCCACAGCTGGCCTGCTACCAATAAAACTAATGATGCCTGTAAACAATAAATTCCATAGAATCATCAAGCTCACACAATTAGTATCTATTCGTGTTGTTTTGCTTTGAAGTCTGAGGGATTTTACAGGACCTATTATTATGATAAGCTTAACTGACTAGGCAATAGCCAATGGCTTGTCAGGTTTGACTGCTAAACCACAAGGCTAATGGAAAAAAGACAGAGAGAATCTGAGTTAGTCTAATCAGGTCTGTCCACTGAAGTCATTACCTTGATAAGAGTCTCCACAACCAGTAACAATGAAGGATCTTGAAAAGGCTGACTCTGCTCCTAGTCCTAAAAGAATATGCACATACCCAGTATACATTTATAATGCTCAAATGCTAAAATAGGTGCATTCTTTATTCTATTCCTTCTGGCTCATATCACCTTCATTAGTGCACTATCTAAATATATGCAAAGCAATAAGCATTTGTCACGTTCTTGTTAGAGGGATAGTCAATAGACTGCAGGAAACTTGAACACAGCGAAAAACAAGAGTATAGCAGAGGTGATAGCCATGTTAGAAAAGAATAATCTATCTCTGTTGGGATGGGGAAGCTTTCAAGATGCATCAAATAACACATCTTCTTCTAGAGGCACCAAAGGACAGCTAAATGGCCTTTCTCTTGACACATAAACAGAGGAGACCATTCCAAAAAAAAAAAAAAAAAAAGCCTGTTCAGCAGGGATGTGGCAGTTATATATATCCGGTCGTATGACAGGAGACATCTGCATTTTGGTCATGTGATGGGAATATTTCCTTTCCTTCCTCAGGCAGGGAAATGACAGCTCTAAGGAAAAGAGCAGGCCATGGGCTGAATGAATTGTTCTGATGAGACAGATGCAGCCTGTGGGCTTGAGGTCAAGCTAAACAAGACAGGTCTAGGGCTAACATGTTCTCTAGTCCTCATAAATTCAGAGCACAGGTTAGTATATGAAATTTAGGCAGCACGCCAAAGTTACCACTACCTCAGTGTTTTGTAATTTGGATGTTGAAATGCCCACATCTTTTTTAACTTTTTTCTCTTTGATTCAGGCAAAAGCTCACAGCTTGCTTTATTTTTTCTCCTAAAACTCTCTTTTTACGTAGAAAGCGTTCAAGACCAGATCTAATTTAATAGCACTTCTTCTTTACAATTAGGCTAGTCCAGGCTTCTATTTCAATATCTTTTTTTATTATATTTTCTCACTTAAAGTCAATGCTATTAGCAGGTAGATTATTCAGATACTGGAAAGGTAGACTATGTTACATATGGATCTAAAGCTATAAATAGGAAAGAAAATAGGTTCACTAGTTGTTTAATATATATGTACATGCACGTGTGTGTGTACATGCGCATGTATATAAACTGGCTTATGGAACCAGATACATTAGTTCTTCCAAAATATCCATTGCAAAAGATATTTTTCATCTTTCTAGTTCATTCATTCTGTTCTCAGTATAAATCAAACATCAGAGGCATGATTAGACAACAGTCTTTCAAACATGTTTCAAAATTAATTGACTAGGATGCCTGAAAATGAATGCTACATCTAAATACTATACATTGCTGTATTTCCTGAGGACTTGCTTTCTAAGGCTCTTGTCAGAAATTGGAACAATCTTGCAAAATAAAAACACTGTTTCAGATATTATGTAATTACTGTATTTTAGTTTGCATCTAGAACTAAAATCTTTGTTTTAGAATAAATTGCAAAGCGTTTGGACAGAAATATCTCCAGTTGTCAATTAAATACTCATTAACGAAAGACTACCAGTGGTTTTTCGTGAGTAAAAATCTTCATCTAACCAATGAGTATTTTAGTCTCAGAATTATTTTAGTCTATGAAAATGTCACATTTCCAAAATTAAGCAATGAAAATTTCTAGAGACAATTCAAGATTGCCTCTCTATAATTCAAAATTTACTATGAGCATTTAATAATGAATTTAGAATTATTTTTATTTTGTAATATGTATATTATAGTCCTCCATGGATCTATTGACAATTTTAGATTCTTAGCGCTGAACTGAAATAGGCCATGTAACTTTATTACAGGGGAGGACTGGCTTTCACAAAGACCTATCTGCTTTAAAAGTTTTGTTGAGACAAGCTTTAAAAAATAATAAATCAGGGAGATATAATCTCTTAAAATTAAATCATCACACCTACTAGCTTTCTAACATCCTCACTATGAGCAGTGTTGAAAAATGTGCATGCTTCTACCCTGAAGAAAACATGCCTTGCCTAAATAACTTTACTCAATTTTCAACAATACCCTAATTAAATATTTCCTTCTCTGCTAAAAACATATTTACATAGCTGCCCAAAAGAACCCTCAAATACAGAAAAGTAAATTATAATGAATTCCTATTATTAACAGGAAAACTTTAAGAATTAATACATTCAAAATTATATGCATATAACTTCTTCAAAAGGCATATTTGGAAAAAATCGTTACGATTTAATAAAATGTATTTATTTATTATTTGTTTAATTGATCCTACTAGGTGCATGACTGAGTACACACAAGACAGAGAGCAAACCTCTGTCTTCCTCTACTTTATCAGTTCCACAAAAATGGAAGAGGAGAACCTCAGTTTTATAGATTACAGATTAATTAGATTTTTTTCACTCAAAGCATTTTTTAAACAAACTGCACTGAAAATTTCAGTGAATCAAGCATATTGGGCCTTAAGTCAACAATACCTAGAATTCATTTTGTAAACCAGTCTGTATAAGAAAATGCCCACCGTAACTGTATGAATTTCAGATCTGAGTTAAATCTTATATATTTAGCACTACAATATGCTAGTGACACAGTAAGATCTTGTTTATTGAGATACACAGTAGAATCTAAGGAACTCATATTACAGTGGAGGGTAATCTAAATTGCTTTCACAGAATTTCTACTACTTTCAAGTAATAAAAATGTTACACTCTACTCTCTAAATAAAATCTTAGTTGCTATCGACAGTTAGTATGAGATTCAGTCAGAACTACCAAGCTGTGAAAATAAGGCCCAACTTCTGTTGTTTTTGTTGATACATTTGGCATCCAATCATGAAAAACAATGTCCATGTCACTAAAATGGCCTCCAGGCATTCAGTATATCTACATCGAGGTTAAACATCTATGTGAAGATGTGACAGCACACCTTATAAAAGATATTATTGAGTAATATAGACTTTCTGTAATAACCAAACAGTAAAGAATATAGCTTTTTAAAGGTCTCCCCATGGCTGATCTCATGACTCAAAGATGAGAGACTGTGCTGCAAGCTAAGTAATAAAATCTGGTGGATACTGTGGGCTAGCTTGTGACAAATCATATCAAAGTATTATTAAAGAAGGAACTTGAGACCCAAGACTATTATTGATTCTTGACAGAATTTCTTATAAATAAATGTTGCAATCTGATCCTGGACTCCCAAGGCCCTGGTAGAATTCTGACTATTATAAGGCAGGTTGCAAAACAGTAACATTATATTAGTGAAAGCTGAAGAAGCATATTCAGTGTCAAACAGGTAGCATGGACTAAAAAGACCAATAAGAAACTGTTTTTCACAGGCCTCATACACCTACAGCTGCAGATTACTGTTTAAAATGGCAAAACATTTTTTGAGTTTATAACAGGGCTGTGAACGTGTTAGTGGATTGAATCTGTGACCCTTTAGAGCACTAAGGACACACCTCCATTAGTGTCCATATTCCTGCACTGAAGAGGCTGATACAGTCAACTGAAATGACAGGGTGATAAATATAAAACCACTATCATCAATAAGACTGGAATGTAAAAGCACTTAGTTTCAGCCTAAGTAACTCACAGAAAGTTTGGTTTCAAGAACCAATGTATCATCCATCACTACTCTACCTTCTGTTGACAAAGTAATTGTAAGATATCTAGAATGGAGGTTCAATATGAACTGACATTTTTGAAAGGAGGAATTGTGTGCTGCACTTACTCATTAAATGTATTTTCCTCCACTAAAGATGTTTCCTTTTTTAGTTTATGTATGAATAACTTTAGTTAAAGTTCCCTTGACACACTGACTTTGCTTTGAATAGCACCTATGTTCATTAACATAAAACCTGAAAGAAAATAATTTTAATGCAGCTTTTTTAACACTTCAAAAGCCTTTAACAAATTGATCGAGCACAATTATGTATTCTAAAGGGAATTATAAAAAGATCACACAAGGTTGAAAAGTTCTGGTTAATAAAAAAAAATCCTAAGTAAAAACAGGCACTCTGTGTGGAACTTTGATGTACAGTGGAAGAAAGTAATACAATTATATAAAAAAAATCTAACCTCTGCCTCTTTCAGTATAGACACACAATTATTGTATGCACTGTTTAGTGCATACAAAATACCATGTTAGCTTGATAATGGAAGAAGAAGCTGTAGAAGTCGGGACAGTCAGAAATTAAATGAAGCTAAGTTACAGGTCCCCTTACTACTCAGACTAGTGAGTCAAGGCAAACCTGAACAACTGCTTGGGAAGAAGATCACATCAATTTTTAAATATGACTGCCTTTGGGAGGGACTACATCTCTTAATCATGGCACTCTCCTGTTAGCTAAAGATACAATAATACTGGTGTTATTTTGAAAGTCTGTATGGTAACAGCAATCTTTCAGAAACCTTATACGCTGAAACAAGGACCCTTTGCAGTTGAATGGGTCAGCTGATACTGAATGAGCAGGTACCACATGGGAAACAGATTCAGATCTGCAGATACCAGTTTTTTTTCCTCTGTATTTATGGGTCTAAACCTATATCTGTGTATTTTAAAAGTGTATTTTAGATGGTGTTGTTGTCAATACAGATTGCTGAAATTCAGCCATGTTGGTTAAATTCAACATAAAGGAGAACAAAAACTGTCAGTACGTGGCAAGTACAGGCCCTGTGGCTTCAAGCTCTAAAGCCCCTTCGTTGCTCTGCTGCGGAGCCACGAGCCTGCCTTGCGTGCGTTCTCAGCTAGCAGCGCCCGAGTCACGCTAGCCGGAGCGGGATGGGGCAGCCACGGGCCGGGGCGGGCAGCGCGGCGGCGCCTCGGCACCTGGGGCTGCGCAGAGCCGCCCCGGCGAGCAGCATCCCCTGCGCCAGGCGAGGGAGGCGGCGAGGCAGTCAGGATTTGCCCTGCTGGATGTGGAACGCCGTTGCCTTTCTGCTGGGAAAGTTACTGTTAGGAAGAGACTCCCAGTGGTCGGTATGTCGTTAATTGCTTTTTGGACAAATTCTCCCTTCTCCTCAAAATTTTCCATGTTGCGTATGCAGAATGAGGGCTTTGAAGTGGGAAAATGTTAACTTATCTTCAGACAGTATTTAGTGAAGCCAGGCTTTCAGTGCCAGGCTTGACCTCGCGGTCTTTGTTTTAAGCTACTTGCACCTGCCTATCCTTTGTATCTGGTGACAACACCGAGCACAAGGGATACAGGACTGATGGTCTGCAGTGAAAACTTGGCTTTCTTGGTTTGGGGTCACAATCATCATTTGAACAAGATCTGCATTTTGCGGCAGATAACGGGGAGTCTGGGAGCAGGGGTGACGGTGTCAGCAGCAGGAGCGGGGGAACACGACAAGCGCAGGGAGGGCGATCTTCATAGCCACGTCCTAAAGGCTGAAGCAGTAGGAATGGGAACTCGCAACTCCAAGCCCTTCTCAGCACTCATCCTCCCTGCCAAAAACCATCTTTACAAGGGACAGAGGCAACAGAAACTCCAAGAACATTTCAAATGTTTCCCCCCTCTTCAGGACTACAGAATGACTTAAGAAATGTCAGCAAAATTATTTTTCCAGTATTTCAGAGTTTTTGCCTCAACACAAAAAAGGTCTTTATAACATTTTGTTTAGCAAAGATATCAAGTTTCATTATACAAGGTTAATATAAAATAAGTAGAATTAGAAGTATTTCATACCTCAAAAATCTTAGAAGTCCATGTGTTTATATTGACTAAATAGACAATAAAAAGTGTAAAAACACAATATTGGCAGTAACAAACCAATATCACTGTGGGTCAGTTCTTCTATACACGTGCACAGCACATAAACTCATGCTCTCCCTGAGCTCTGTTAGGATGCATAGGATGACTTGAGGAATAAAATAATATTCAATAAAATAAAGATGACAAAATCTGTCAAGGGATGATGTTAGCTCTAAAGATAAGTACTAGCCAAGTGTGGACTAGGTACACCTTTTGATTATCCCTCAAATGACCCTACAAGATTGAGGTTTATTCTGGTAGGTTCCAGTGCATTTTTCTGGATAGGCTGGAAGGGATGTTTATTTGTTTGAAACTCGCTGATCTCTGTTGAAGCGTCATTAAAACAAAAAACCAAACCAAACCAAACCCAACCCAGCTTAGTGCCAAGCTATCTTCAGAAATGATAAATTGAGTATGATTGAAGTTGAGATTTCAAACAACAAATCTGTGTGTCGATAAATATAGTGATGAGGACGAGTGAGAGGTGTCAGACGGAAAAACCTGTTGCAGTGTTTGCTGCTGCCAGCACGTATAAAATAAAGCCTAGGAGAGCTTGCTGAAAAATTCTTAGGGAAATTTGCAGACTACTACAGATTGATGTAGAGGCTGTCTTCAGGGGAATATCATTTGGGTGGGCAATTCCTCCAAACAGCAACAACATGCGTCCCACACAGAACATACCCCTAGCAAGGTACACTTCTTGCATCTCTGGTGAGGTAAGATCACAAATACTGTATCCTTCTCTACTGTATGTCATCCTCTCAGGATATCAATTTCTTAAAAGATAAAGCCAGCTTAGGAAGGTCCGGACCTTTCCCTAGCGTACACCTTCTGGCTTTTCCCACTCCTGTAGCAATATCCACACCCTGTTGTTTAGACTGCCACAGTTGTTTGAAAGAGAGGGAGACAGGCTATGAAACAGGTACCAAAATGGTTTGGGTTAACACCTTCTCTCCCTCACTGTCCTCTCCTCCCCAAAGCTGTCTTCCTTAGAGACAGAGGTACAGGCAGAACCAAAACTGCAAGAAGCAGCAGGGGCACAGGCAAGGAACTTCATAAGCAAACCTCACTCCTGAAGAAAAAAATCTGCAGTTACATTCCCATCTTGTGAGCATAGACCTTGATATTGAATTAGGAAGCACCATCAGATTTTTAATCACTGTTTACTTTAATTAAGCACAAGGTGCTAATGTATTCAGATCTAAATGCCAGTAACTCTTTGTCTAAACAAGGCAACGCCAAGTAATGGCATTCAGGCTACCTCTGGGCAAACTAGCATTGGTATTAGAAAAGCACAGCTGAATTTTTTCTGCTTTCCTCAGTCCTGTGGAAATGGCTGCAGAAATGTTACAGAAATAGCCAAGTTCATACTGAACTCCCTCTCTGGTTAAGATTAGTAACAAGTAAGAATAGAAAACATCTGAAAAGTCAAAGTACAGATGAGCAGCTGTCATACTGCCATCTGAAGGTGGGAGAAGTTACTGGATTAGGAAGAGTGAGTGGATAAGTAAGATTTTAAGACATTCATCAGGAAATGAAATGTAGGAATAGTTGCAGCAAAAAGGGAATAGGGAAGGACTGAAAATTGGACATGCTGCCAGGAAGTGAGGAGGAAAAGCTGGATATCAAATTTATAGGTCTTTTTAGCTGTTGAATGAAGAATTTGGAGAAGGTAAAATGTCATCTTCATCAGTCCCAGCTGACTTGCAAATTCTATTGCCAGATGGGACCATTATTGTCTGACTGAATTATAATCATGTCAAACTTGTACTTGGATCCAGGAATGAGCCTTCAGAAAATTCCTGAGTCCAGGCAGAGCTCTCCTGCCTTTGAGATCTGTAGAGCAGATGATCTGGAACTGGGTTTAAGTCTGTCTTTGACTCTTTGAAACACATTGTTATGAACATTTGTTACTCCTGACTTACTCCTGCGTGCCTCATCTCTGTTTCTCTTCTCTTTGTTTCTTCCTAATAAATCTGCAAAGTAAAAGAGTTTTTCGATTCCCCTATAATTCCAGGAAAAAGGGTGATGGGAGGGGATTCATTTTGGACTGATCTGAAAATAAATAAAAAGTAAAACACTCAGCCAAACAGAAAGTCAAACGTTTGTTTTAGACCACATGCAAATTTCATATAAAATTTCAGCACCAAAAGACTATTTTGTTTTTTCTCATTCCAGGATTTTTCTAAAAAGAGGTTGTTTCAAATAAAAAATTGAATTCTTACATTTTTAAAATGTTGAAATATTTTGTTTTGAAAATATTTGAAATGCAATTAAATATTCTGACTTTTAAAAAACCGAGCAGTTCTTGACAAGCTACTCTGCAAAAAAAAAATCAATGTAAGCCTGAAGAATTTCTTGATACCATTAAATCTGGCCTTTCCAATGGTGAACTGGAGGGATTTGGGGAAAAATGCTGAAGTATACTTTCTGGGCTGATTCATTCATTTCTTCTTTGCACTGTTTCAGGAGCAGGGGAAGAGGTCACAGAAATTGCATTTATTCCAAGAAAAATATTGAAACAACAATAGTGGCAGTGGTAATTCCCAGCTGGACATAAGACATTATATTGCTGCTGGCATATCTTTCTGTTTGCAGGTGCAGAAGTAAGAATCCTCACTCACGAAGAGATCAGATCACCCATAAAGAATATTTCAGCTTTGATTTTTAAATTTTATGAGAATAAAGAGATTCTAACAGAACAGCTTAGAAACTGGCATAGCCTCCACAACCTTTTACATCTGTGGCAGCTGGAATTTATGCAGTTAGGTTTGTGGGATCCAGAAGCTGTGAGAGTCTGTCTGTGTCTCACATGTATATTCATTACAGTTGGATAATTATTCCCTTTTTTCTTTTATTAAGGCTTAACAAGTGTGTTTTTGCAAGCCTTGCATTAGTCTTGTATGCTTTTCCTAGGAGGGATGCCTGGAGCTGATCATGAACTGCCTAGCAAAGTAGCCTACCCCTGCTTCCAGATGTATTTGGTATCTGTACCACTGCAGAAGTTATATCATATTGTTGCAGAACAGCCCAGTTTTTCTTTCTGAAAGCCACCTTTTTAGCATCTCAGAGTTTGCAGATAATCTGAAATCTATTATGATTTATTTTGAATACAAGTAATTATTTCTATATTTTCAAGCTGTAATGCACTTACATCTTCACTATGCAAATAACAGGCAGTGTAGAAAACTGAGCATATTCTCATTAATGGAAAGCTCAATTAGAAAGAAGCTGTCCTGGTGAAAAAAATTTTATCTTCCAAGGCCATATAATCACAAAGAATAAGGAAATAATTCTCCTTGGCTGAGATTTCCAAGATGAGATTTAGAAATGGGCGCCTAACTCCCTTAGACATCACAGTCTGTAACAAGAGATACAGGCTTACAAGAGTGTGTTTCATTTGCAGACAAAAGCAGAAGAGGCTGGATGTAGTTTTCATTTCCAGAAGAGCTTTGTTGGGGTTACTCGGCTGGCTAGAAACTGTGATACTTTGAAACATTTAGCCCTTGAGAAATAGAAGCAGAAGACAAGTCATGTAAAGCATGGTAGGGAATAGCAAAAGATTGAACACTTCTTCAAGCTCGAACATGTTTTACTAAATTTTCATCTCTGTTTGGCCAGGTGGTAGTTGAACCCATTAAATGAAAAACTACGTGGGAGTGTAACTCTATGCTGCAGTTGCACTTTGTGCATACACTTCTTATCTTTTTAGGAACTTATTCCAGATGTTGCAGTAGAAGAAAATAAAACAATTATCTTGGTCATGTTTTAAGATAAGCTCTCAGCAGGTCTGGAAAATGTTTTAATCTGGCCTTCCAGCTCCTTCAGCAAATTCCCTATAATGTTACTTTTCTAAAACTGTTTATGCCCCATTTTATTTCTCTGCTGTGTGATGTGTGTAAGAAATTCAGCAAATGTGCTTTAAAAGATGGAATAAAACTGTATCAATATTTACTGGCAAATACTTTTTAGGATTTTACTGTAGTAAAATATGACGGTAGACCATTGTAATGTAGTAGTACATAATTAAGGAAAAGCTCTTAGGATTTTAATTTACCACTGGCTTCTGATATATAGATTACAAATTGAATTTTAAAATAAAGAATATTCACTTTAAATCCTTAAGCTGGAAAATGATCATTTCAACATCATCCATATTTATCAGCCTGTGTGTCAGCTTCTGCTTGGTAAGTTAGGAATAGAGGGAAACAAAATCTGGAGACATCTTTTAAAAGTGAGAGGAAAACTATATCAGCAATTTTAATTTTCCTGTGGAGACCTACAGAATCCACACAGGGTGGGTGAATCTGAACAGACCAGTAGAGAGTCTTCAGGACAATACATATCATTTGCTCCTTACAGGGAGCTGCTGGAAAAAAACATTTTTAGGAACCAGATTCACTTTTTTTAAAAAGGGCAGGGCAGAGCAGGGAGAAGCAGGGTGAAAATGTGGGGTGTCACCTGTAGCATTCATTACTCCAATGTTTTGCTCATAATACTCAGACCTCCAGCTTCCCTCGGTGATCACTTAAGGACTTGGACGACTTCTCTTCCTTACGCTGCTTGCCACAAATCCCCTGCCCCTTTCAGCAATGGGCAGCCCCCCAAGTACCAGAACTCCGTATCCAGTTCCCTTCCCTTCCCATTTTGATTTTGTTTATTCAGTTGGAGTGATAAACACACATTTCTAGTGTTAAACAGCTGCTATGAGCTCAGAATTGCCCCCGTGATATATGATGCTGCAAATCTTGCTGAATTGTCCTTCTTTTCTCCTGTCTAGGCCCTTTTCAGACTTTTTCTCTAACCATCCTGATTTCATTACAGAAAATGTCATTTCTCCTTTAGCTTACAAATTCCCAGTCACAGAGCTCAGGCAGCCACTTTAATGTAATGTAATGTTAAATTTTTAAAAATACTTTCACCTTATACATCCATTTGCTTTTTAAGAGTAATTTCAAAATACTGTTATGTCCTGACCAATTTTATTAGTACTTCTCCCCCCTTTCCTACGATCAAAATTAACATCTGTACAAAGAATACACCCTCCCTTTTAAGGGATTACTTTTCATCTTGATTCATGCATAGAATATGCCTTCTAACTCTATCCAGTGTAAATAATGTGTAAAATAATCAAAGCACCATCATGACCTGACAGCAGAAGCCTTTTGATGAATAGGGTTTTATGTAGGATTATCATATGACATTTCCAAACTACATTATATTTGAGTCATATACTATTGCATTAAATTCCTCTATCATGCTGGATTTGTACATTTAGCAAGTTATCAGTGTTCTCCTTTGTGGTCAGGTTTATACAGCAATTGCAATCGAAAGCACCAGAAGTACAAAAAGTAAAGCAGAGCAGAGGAAGCATATTCTACTAATGAAGAATCTGCTTCTGTTCTTGTTATGTTATTTATTCCTCTGTTTAGCCCTGACAACATTCTTGGATTTGTTCAGAGCACCAGATACAAATACATTTCCTGAATATTTTATAGTTTAGAGTATTAGATATGCTGAAAAAACAAGCAGCGTAACTACATAACAGCTAGGTTGGAAGAAATGCCTCTCCCTCTCCCTCAGCCCCAGAATCCCATTCATGGGAGTCAAATTCTTTTTATCCTACAGCTTCTCTTCTCTTCAAGTTTCCTGGTGAGCTACAGATGTGCCATTTTCCCCCAAATTTGACAGGCACTGTGAATGATGCCTTCAGAGTATGTATATAGTAGCAAACTGATACTTCGGTGGTAGCCATGCTTTCACTCCAAATGTGACTGCATACTTCGAAAAGTGTATAGTTTAGCAGAAAGTGGCTGGTATGACAGGGCAGACGCAAGGACCCATCTGGTCTTAGGCACACAGAAAACGTTCAATTGATTGAGTTCCCTGGTCTTCAGCAAAGATAAAGCTGAACCATTACTACAGAAACGGAGGCCACAAGTTCTAGGACAGGTTAGGGAGAAACAGTCACTGTTCTTACCTGCTAATTGATTGTCCCAGCTTTGCACAGGGATGTGAGAGTCCATCTATTCAGCACTGTGAGGCATGTTAACCTACAGCTAAAAAAACCCAAAAAACAAAAAGGCTTATTTGCAACCAAGAACTCTCCACAGGACGAGGAATGAATTTGTTTTTTGGGAAGTGTCAAACACCCTCAAACACAAAGGAACACTTTAATCCACCTTGCAGCCACGTGGGACATTTTCTCACTCATTTGAAGCTGGGATTTCCTCAGCTGACCTACGTCATGGGGGAACATGCTGCGAAAGGCAGAGCCTCGGCATTCTGCTGCATTTCACATGGGTGAGAAAGCGAAGGACTCCAGTCCTGAGCTTTTGTGTTCAAAAAGGGGAGGGTCCCAAAAGTCAAGCGTAAGTTAACAAATTATTCTTTCCCACCCACTGAGCTTGCCCCAGTTTTAAATGATTCAAACTCCCAATTTATTTTACAGTGTTCGGGGGGGGGGGGGGAGGAGGGGGAGTGGTGGTGGTGGTGGTGGTGGTGGAGGGTCTACTGATAGCTGTGTTTTACTTATTCCCCAGATAAGGAGGAGCCTAAAAAGGCTGAGGCACTTTCAAAGGTTCCTCTCCACAGACGGATCTGCGAGGTCTCTGATGATCAGCTGCAATTTGTCAGTTGTCCTCATGACATTGTCATGTAAATCTGTTATGAGTGATCAGGAAAAAGGGACATAAGCTAGAAAGAAGATAAGTGGAACCAATGCAGATTGTCTTTCAAAGTGTAACTTGGCCTTCAGTACTAAGTTAAAACTGGGAGAAAGGAATAAGACTAAGGCAGGACTATTCACATGGCAGGCACAAATCATACCCTGATCATCAGTCAGTTTTGTCAGGATCTTACCAAAATCTACAAAGAAATGAGAGAGATTCTGACTTTTGTGCTGTTTGTTGGCTCCAATGCAAGTGCCACTGTGCCTGCTCATGAAGCAGAGCTGGAACTCGTGCACTGCTTTCTGGAAAGAGGCCCTCCATAAAACTAGCCCATGGACTGTGGCACAACAGAGTGGCCCAAGAGTAAGGTAACAAAATGAGAAACAAGTAGGAAAAAGAAACTGAGAGAAAGAAAAGAGATCAAAAGATGGAAGAACAGTACTGGAAGGAAGAAAAAGCAAAAAACAGTGGACCTAAGAAATCTAACTAATGAAGAAGGCAGGCAAGAAGAGAAACGAGGTGGCACTGGAACACTGGGGGAAGGAGCAACCAGAAAATTAAGTCCTGCTTCAGCAAGTCCATTTCCCTTTTTGGACCAGCAGTACTATCCTGTCTTGGGCTGATTTTACCCTAGATCACAAAAAATACCTCCTTCACCACTGGAATGCACCAGGTTACACCAAACGGCAGGTTTTTAACAGATAGATTTCCCAGAGGAAGAAACCATTCCAGGACTTTATTTCATCTGCAAAAGCTAATCAGTTTAAATGAGTGGAGTGGAGGAGAAGGAGGAAGAATGGACAAGGGAAGAGAAGGAGTGGTAGGCAGAGGAGTGACAGCAAAGCCCACATGGCAATGGAGACTGATGCAATCCCCAGTAGCGCTTCTAAGGCTGGTGCTTAGTCCCTATCCAAAAGTCAGCAAATGCCACTGCTATGACCCCATACGCATGTTTTGTTGTGATGCAGAACTGCAGCAATATAGCACTTCCCAGCCAATAAACTTCCCATGCAAATGACCCTCTCAGCAATATAAAATCATTCAGAATTCTGCCCTCTACTGTGATTCAAAAATCCATTGCTCTTCCACCCAAAATGTCACACAGATTCCTAATTAAAGAAACAGACTTGACCTCTTCCACACTGAAGTGATTCTGTCTGCTCTCTGCACACAGAAAAAGGATATTTAAAAAATAAAATAAAAGAGAAATCAATAGCTCTAAAATGGAACTATATCCATTTACCCTTTCTCTATCAGACTAAGGACTAACCAGTCTCCACAGGTCTCCTCCAAACTCATTCCTTCTGCCAACAGACTGAGAGGATCATAGCCAGAGATGAGGCTTAATTGCTTACCACAGTTTAGGATCCAATGAAAATAGCAGAGTGTTGTAAAATAATATGGTTCAACGGATAGCAAAAAGCGATACGTTGCTTAAGAACCTAAAACACTGTTTAGCTGCTAAAGTAACTGTATATTCTAAATCGTATCCATCCTATTTACAGAGTGATAACTAATAATTTACCAAGTGCTAAATTCCTTCTGAATTATTCCAGAATATTGAAGTTTATTTTGAAACATTCTGTTCTGGCAATTATTTCCCATAGCCAGGTTTTGTATGGGAAAAAGCGGTACAGGGTTTCTTGGTTCTGGCAGCAAATATAACCTATATAACAGTTGAAACCATAGCAAACAGTCTCCCACCTTAATAAACGTGAGTATCTCCAGTTCAAATGAGTATAATCATGTCTCATATTGGAATACTTTAGTATCACAAGTGATAAGGAAAATATTTAGATGAATACAGTAATGAAGAGGTTAAATCTGATTGTAATTAGATTTCAGTATGCATGGTCATGTGGCTAATAGTAAATTTTCCTTGATTAACTGATCCTGTTTGTTAAGAGCTCCTATTAACATTAGCACACTCTATGTTGGCTGTAGAGACACACCATGGACCAGTGCAAGATTAATGAAGGCAGGTACGCATGCTGATTAGAATGTGGCAGTTTAATAAACTCTTCTAACATTAAATTATTTAATGCATTCATGCTCATGTAGGCTATTCGATGGTCAGCTTGACCACCTATGTGTTAATATTGGGAATTGAAATGCAGAGGATGGAAGAAATATAGCTGTGGATGAGGTAATTAGCTCTCATGTCTGATAAATGGGGCAATACCTATGTGTATACATGTTTTAGCACATCACAAATGGTGCTTTCATTAACTAGAATCTCTTGCTGAAAATTTTCTGAACATTTAGTTTGATTTTGATACCATAAACAATTCAACTAACTACTATAGCCAGTGTCTGTTTAATATTTGAAAGAAATTTAAAGTGAGCTATAGTGATAAGATGCATTGTTAATATATAATACAAAAATTATCTTTGAAGCTTCACAATCACTTGGATGGTCTTCCAGTGTATGTACTCCTTTGAAACAAAGACAATGTTTAATAAATGTCATTTAAAGTTATGTGCTGTAGACTAACACTTGTTTTGTCTTGTGTATTCCCTTCTGTGTCACTGGCAAGTGGTTACCAATTATGCAGGGAAGTTGCTGAAGTTTGAGGAAATGTCAAAAACAGCTGCTTTCAAATCAATACCAGCATCATCTAAGTATGTGCTTGAGGTGTACACCGAGTTGCATTCCACTTTCTTATGGGCCAACACAAGTCCTGAGTCGTATACTGTGTCAATTCACACTAAAAGCAACATAGAACGAGGGCAACGTGCATGTGTCACAGAATTTCATCTTCAGTGGTGTCCAAAACACGACAGTAGGAGTGCTGATGACTCACTAACTTGATAGTCCTTCAGGCCAGCCCTTTTTGCTGGTATCTGAATCTCTTTTCAGATTATTTAGCAAATCTAAATAAATGATGGGAATGGCTGACGGGCTTCAATTCAACACTATGTCCAGCTTCAAAATCCTTAACAAAATATAACCTTGCTAAAGCACTTTGGCGAATAAGCACTTTACTTTTTGACTGTGGTCTTTGTCCACTCATTTACAGTAAGCCACTACTACCACTACCCACTAGCCACTACCTAAACATAGGTCTATCAGACAGGATGAGGGCAGAAACTGTGTCTTTCCTGATAAAGTTTGGGTGCTAGCATGGCAAAAAAAAAAGAAAAAAAAAAAAAAAAGAAAAAGTCAGGATCTGTTGGGCAACAGAAAGGGAAGGTGATTCTGCGGCCCTGCAGTCAGGCCCTGATCCGGAAAAAGGGAATCACAGAGCCCTGTTCTTGTTAAAATATTTTATTTATTTCACAATAGCTCAGCCTAAAGCGTGCAAACTACTGAACCACTTCTTCAAGCACGGACCAGAATGTAGGAAATCCCTTCCCCAGGAGAGTATTTGATCAGTTTTCATCACATGTGCTCCCTCCCTCAAACTGCCCCTTTTTCACTGAAAAGTTTAAAATGTATATTTTTTGACCAAGAATGGGGTGTTTTATTAGAATTGCCATAGATGCCAGCAAACCAGAAAGCAGTTTTCAGAACATCCCTAAAAAACAGGGAAGATTTGTTGTATAGAACTGGGGACTGTAGCTCTCCAGTGTTGTGTACAGCTTGCTGCTACATCACAACTGCATCCACCCTTGTACTATGCACTGTTTCCCTCCTACTGCCTCCATGAAGGATGCTTTGCACTGTTTTAAGCCCAGGCTGTACTCAAGACCCATTTTGGTGTTATCACCTAGCGGATTTGATGTGGCTTTCAGTGTGGCTTTTAATCCATCAGAGGAATCACTGCTGTGCTTCCTGAGACACTCCCCCACGCCAGGGCTCATGGCAGTCTAGGCTTTTGACAGGCCTGAACATCTCTGAGGAGCTTGGCCAGCCTGAATGTTGTAATTAGACTCCTTATATTGTCTTCCATTTCTGGCTAGCTTCACTGGCTACCGTGGCCATAAATTATATTCTCTTGGTTGTTGCCTTCTGTAGGCACTCTCCAGTGACATTGGTTGCTGACGGTTTCTGATGACTTTTGCAGACTTACGATATTTACTGGCATAATGCTAGATCTATATTTAGCTCTCTGCTTTGAAACTATCCCATTGTCTGAACCATTTTTATCCGGCCACAAGACAGAGATTTTATTTAAAATACTGCAATGTACACACTGACGTATGTAAACATACACTCATTGTGTTATTATTTTGCTTCATTATGGTTTGGCCATGATGCAAGAGGATGAGACAAGAAAGGCAATTAAAAGATATGAAATAGAAAAGAGAGTCATTTTGAGGAACCATAGTTACCTACAGTTCTGCAGGTTCTGTGCAGCTGAAGGTGCATGCAGGACAGAAACTATCAAATGCAGGCTGTATTTAAAAGCAGAAAAGTAGAATACGATCAGAAAAAAGTAGATGTCTGGTAACCTACGTAGGCATAACTCCCACTGTTCACTTAGGACAAGAGGATCAAGGAGAAAAGCACTTATAGAGCTAAAGACAAGAAAAACAGAACTGAGAAGAGGCAAAGACGACATGAAAGCAACATTAGGAAAAGGAGATGGAGGCAAAGTCAAAAAAAAGTACTAGCATGCTTGCAACTTGGTTTAATTCCTAACTGCAGCTCCTGAGCACTTGTTGGAATAAATGCACTACAGGAGTTGGCAGAGGAACTCCCAGGCTGTGGAAGATGCTGTCTGGATTAAAGGGAACCTTCCCAAAAAAGTCCATTCAAAGAGGCTATCTGAACATAAAGCAAGATCTGTTGTTACAGCCAGATCACAGACCCCACACCTGTGAGGCCACATGCCACGTGATGTAAGGATGAGCATCCTGAAGTGTGGTCATTTGTCCCCCATTGACAGATCTGAAGATAAAGAGGGATGATTTAATATATGGCAGGATTAGCAGGAGACATTGCCAGATGAACTGCCTACATCTTTCTAAGCTGCTTCCTTTAGCTTGTAAAGGTCTTGACAGTTCACATGCTCAGAGGCAGGTTTCTGTAACAGAACTGAAAGGTGTGCAGTGTTGTACTGTCTGACAAGCCTAGGATCCTGAATATCATAAAGACACAAGAACTGCATTGCATCAGGTAGTTTTCTGAAGTTGCTGTATTCATTCCTGTGCTTGTCTAATCCTCTCTTCTCTCTCTTCTGTAATCTCTCCAAGTCCCCCTCCAATGCCCCTCCAATTACATTTCTGTGCTGCCCATCATGTCATCAGTTGGAAGATATTGGGTTTGGATTAGCACTAAATTCGCTTAAGTCTTTCAAAGGCTCCACCTGGGTATAAAGTAAGCTCAAAACTGTAATTATATCTGCCCAGCTGATACCAGTTGTTCTTTCCAGCTAAATACTTGTGTTTCAGAAGACCAGACCAGCTAGTTTATATCTGCTGGGCATGGGCTAGCAAGTGTGAATGAAAAGCTCCCTGAACAAATGAGTGACCATATTTAAGAAACTAAAAATAAACTGGTTTCTGAGTTTTTTTTAAAGAAAGTTCTTTGATAGATTGCTCTTCTCACTAGAAAGAGGGACATTATTTGCCAATTGGGAAAACTGAATCAGGGCAGATTTAACTTGCCATCCTGCTTCTGAGGGTATCACTGTACTTAAAAATAATGTACTGCACAGAATTACTTACAATAAGTACAGGTAGCCCCTTAAAATACTTTTATCTTTTTTTATCAGTAACACCTGTTTTAGAAACACCAATATATGGGGGGAGGGGAAGGAGGAGAGCTCTGAATCCATTTCCACTGTACTTGCTTATAAGGTACAGTGTCTCACCTCCTGCAAAAACACAGCTGAGTTTTAACACGTAAAATTTAGTAGAATTTTAAGGGTACATTTCTGCACGATATTTTGGGGACTAAGTAGTGCAGCTCCTCATATGTTAATGAGGAGATGGGAGGAAATCACCACACATTACACTGAAAGCAGATTCCTTAGTCAAAGCAGCATGGTATCTTTAGTCCATGGTGATTTTTTTAAGCAGATGACATATTTTTCACAAGTAGCTGTTGCACAAACAGCTCTGTTATAACGTGAATGATGCTGAGTTCCACTCACTTTAAATGACAGGTGAATCCAAGTAGATCACGTTTTCAGTGAAGTCGCCAGCCTTCTTACTGCTGCAGATACACCAGTTAGCTAGGCCCTATGGGAAGGAGTCACGGGCAGTTTCACAGTAGGTGTAGCAGGGCTGTTAGTTCAAGCCTTGCTCCAGATGCACACCTAGGGCCCACACTCCAGCCAGTTTAGCTGGGAGCAGGTACCCACAGGTCCGGCTAAAGAACGTAAGCCAATGGATATCATGTTCCCACGCCCAGCATTTCCTTAGCTGTGCTGAGCTCTACTCCCATTATTTCTACGCGCTGCTTAGATTCAGCATAGACGCTGGACAGATAATACTCATTTGTTGTATTTCAGAAATGAAATCTCCTTGATTTTCTGTCCTAGTATCTAAGACTACAGTTTTCCTTATTATATGTCAGGAAGACTCTATAGCCTAATCTGACCTCATTATTAGTCTAAATATAATATTCTTAATAACAATACAACCATGCAAATCAATAAAGTCATATGCAAAAACCAAAAGGTAACTTCACTGCAGTGCCTTACCATAACTAAACCCAAGCAGTACAGCTCAATACCTTTTTTACCCTAATTTCCTTTAAAAATCATGCAGGGACACCAGGATATAAATGTAATTCTGGTTTGGGTTTGTTTGTTTGTTTGTTTGTTTGTTTTAATGCTGCCTCTCATGTCTATTTAAGTGCAACTACCTGGATCAAACAGATACATAATTTGCCTCCTAACAGCACATGCCCTTGCTTTATTAGTCTGGTTAGCTTTAAGAGCAGGTTTTCCAGGTCAAGACCCTGAGGGGAGCCACTTTAAAAGAATACTCTTTGTTGGCTTACAAATGACTATGATGTGCCATTCGCCTTCTCCCATTTACCCTGGGGGAGTGCAAGGCTTGGTTAGGAAGCACCAGCTGCGCTGTTACCTGAAAAGTGCTCTCACCCATTCCACCCCATCAGCAAGGATGGAGACTCCTGGGGCTGTCTCTGTTCCAGGGACAGAGCATGACTCTTGGATTCAACCCTGCCTCTCCAGGGTATGCAGCCACAAGCCAGCTGAAGCATTTTTTGATACAAAGAAAATGCTTAAGTTCCTGCTACAGACCGAGAATAGTTTAGCAAAAAAAGAGGGGAATCCCTGCATACCGTTTTATCTTGTTCCCTTCCCTTCTTTACGACGCTGGGTGCATAGCTGATACAGCACAGACTTACCACGGCAATATACTCCTAAAGGTAGTTTTCTACTAGAAGATTTTCAGAAGTGTTATAAATAGCCCCTAGTAAGCACATTGTAAAGAACACCTAGTGCATTTTATATATTTAGACTTGTATAAATTTCCAGTGCAATGTGGAGGGATTAGGCAGACAACTACCATTAGCAGTAATGGCTGTTCTGCCACTGAATTCCTGGGCTTGACACTGAAAATTACCTTCAAGTGTTAGATTTCAGAAATAACCTGAGTTGCAAGGTGTATTTTCCTGCTCTTCTTTCTCTCTCTTTTTCTTTCTGATTTCAACTTTCTTGAAAACAAAAGGCTGCTTCAAATTTTTTTTAAAGGTGTTTCAATACCCAGCAGGGCTGAAAGGACTCCTCCTGGAGTCCATTGCAATTGGTAACTTGACTCTGGGGAATACCTATATTAATAATAACATTTATTATTAGACAAAAACACTAGATTAAAGGAGCACTGCTGTTGTAAAGTCAAGCAAAGTTAGGGATGTGAGAAGTAAGGTGGCTCGTTGTGGCAGTAGGTAAGTTTGCACTAAGACTCATATAACTTTAATTCATCCCCCTTCAATTCATGATTTATGACATAGCTTTAAATTATATGATTACATTATTAATTTTTCCCACAGGAAGTACTCCCTTCAGTCAGTGTCCCAGGTAGATGGTGCTCATCAAATGAGCAGGGCAGGCATGCAATATTTTTGTGTTATCCTCTCTGTTCGGAGGGTGGTCCCTCTGGCTTTCTCAATGCACACTCTCTTCAAATCTTATTCTACAGAACAAAGAATTTTCATTTACTTTTCAGATAGTCTATTACCCTCCTTGGTATAGCATCTGAACATTTCACAAACCTTAATGAATTTATTTTCAGAACATCCCTTTGATTCATTTAATTGTAAACAATTTTACAAGTGGGAAGCTGAGGCACAGAGCTAATAAGGTTAAAAATATCTGCTCATCTTGGGCTCTCTGAGGTGCCTAACACTGTTTTTTCTTACTATTAAGCATTAGGCAACACCATTTTTGTTCAACTATCATAGTTATAAAGCACTTCACTGAATCAGAGCATCCTCCATGGGACACCCAAATAATGAAAGCAAACTTCTTTTGGGTCAGCTGATGCAAATATAATACTGTTGCCATTGGCAGCAGCAAGGGTTGGGTTTAAATTTAAGGGAATTACAACAAAAACCCAAGTCACAATAATGAAACTAGAGAAAATTTTAAGTTTTCTGGAGCTCAGAAACTTAATTTTCTCGCTTGCAAAGGAGCAGTTTAACAACCCATATTTTCATTAAAGGTAGAATAGAAAACTATGCCCATGTAGATAAGCAGGGTATGACAATGTCTACTTTATAAAACTATAACCTTACACTTTATACTCTTTTTCTCTATAAGTCAATGTGAGACCAGCAGGTTGCTTTTCCCTCCAGCCTCTACTGTTACATCTCTGGGAAGACTACACAAGGCACTGACAAATAAACACACTTTCTTGGAGTCTCCAAAGCTTTCATGCGAGCACTGCAGGGCCGAAAGCTATTGCTTTAGATGACGGTGACCATTTTCTCCCCTCCCCTCTCCCCCAGTGTTGGCTCATGCAGACAACTAGCAGGCCCAGGCTCCTCTACACTAGTAGTAGTAGAAACTGTTCTTCTGTTAGAGAAGAGATCTAAAGGATCCATTTCCTGTTAAGGACACAAGTCCCTTTTAACAGAAATGCTACAAATATAATAAAACACTGCATGCAAAATCAGCACATTTCAGGATGGAAAGAGCTCATGGCAGATCTGTCCTCCCTCTGCTCTTGCCTCTTGGTTGCCCTGGCTCAGGAATTCTTGGGGCAGAGGAGGAATGTGGGGTTTTTGCTTTTACTTTAGCCCTCAGTTGCCCTGTTTTTTAAAAATATTTCTCTAGTTTAGCAGACACAGGATGATAATCCAGTTCTCCAGGACAACATTCAATTGCCATTAGAGGCATTTTCATTACAGACTTTGCAGCCTATGCAACATATGAGGCAGATAATTCAATGGAAAACAGCATCCATCACTACACAGCTCTAAAAGCAGGCCTATTCTTGTGCACTGAAGGAGTTTCTCTGGGAAAAGGCATAGGCTCCTTTAACTAAAAGCTCTGTCATAACACATGTGCAGAGGGGACTTGCATTAGGTGAGTGACCTTGCAATTTAAATTTAAGTATGTGTGTGTGTGTGTGTGTGTGTGTGTGTGTGTGTGTGTGCGCGTGTATAACTTCACAGATTTTAAAAACAAGAAGTCCAGTGCAGAAGTAAAAAGATCCATTATATGCAGTCACGTTGGCATCTGTATAGGCTCTTGGGAAGTCTGGACTCTGTGCTCACAGTGCAAATCTCTGCAAGCTGAGCTACCATGCAAGCGATAGCAGTAGACCCCGTCAGCTTCTGGTAGCCTCCCGTCTCTGCTCAGCAGGCAACGGGACTCTTCACACAAGTAGATTTCCCATAAATGCTGACATCAGACAAATGAGGAGAGCTGCATCCCACCTTAGGCTCCTTAACTGATCTGCCTTTTGCTCTTCTTGTCTAGTCTGAGTCCTTTTATTTACTATTCTTCATCCCAGTCTCATCACCCCACTTTTTTCCTGTCATTTTTTCCCAGCTTCCATACACAACTCATCCGCCTACCTTTTCTATACTCTTCATATTGAAACAAAGTGGGGTCCTTCTCTGCGGCTATAGCAGAGGGGCACTGAGATAACAGGCAAGTTATTCTCATTCTTAGTTTTAGTGCCCAAATAACCACCTTTCACTGCTGGCAGCATCACTGCCAGAAAAGCCTGCTCTGTGCCAGCAGCACTGGGGAAGGAAGGCATGTTAGCTGCTCTCTGGGGATGGGATCTCCACACCTGCTGATGCCACCCCGAGGGAGACCTTAAGCCTTACTACAGAGAAAAAAAAAAGAAGAAGAAGAATTCAGCTGCTGAACTCGAACAGCTCTCTCCCAAGCATAAGCTGACTGGATTTTTTTATAGCAGCTGATCACTTAGTGCAGTATTATATGCAACCAGCCTACGTTTTTCACTGTGACAGATTCAAAGCACTATGGACTTACCTTTCCTACTTTCAACTTTTAATTGAAAAATAGTCAACTTATAGCTTTCCGGCTTGCAAAGATAAACTTTTAATTTATATGTGGATGCAGTCTTGTCTAAGTCTACAGCAGCAGCTTTGAGGAGGATTGCCCTCATCTGTTTCAATTGTTACTCATTTGTTACATTTAATGCTTCCAATTGCCCCAGTACTGGATACCAAACTTGAGATAATCTTGACTTATGTTCTCTTTAGTGTGGAATAGCTCCAGTTTTCATTGACAAGGATGTTTCAAATCAGCCCAAAAGGATTCTGTTTGGGCCCCAGAAATGAAAGTGCTAAAACCAGAACCCAGTGCTTGAAAACTCATACAAAATCATATAAAGTCCATATTCATTACTATCATTGCAGCTTGCAGTTATCATCTAGTCCTAACAATAAACTAACACTTCAGCCCAGGGGCAGCAATTAAAAAACTTTTTAGGCTGATTCTATAAAATGGGTTTGTAGGTTTCGTACTCCGAAGTATGAAAGAGATTAAATTAAACTAGCATTACTTTTATATTTAAAAGACTGATCTATCCCATAGAAAGGTGTTAAAAATAATTATTACAACACATCATTCAGTGCTATGCTCCATCCCAAACTTGGATATCACAACCTTCATTTAGCTTGGAGACATTAGTATCTGAATTTAACGTGCCCCTCTATCTCCCACCAAGATATAGCTAGATAGATATCAACATAGTGAAAGTCACATTGCTTGATAGGTAAAAAGCACCATCTTCAGCTCCTCTTGCTCTCCGTTAGTCAAGAGCTGAATAACAAAGTGCGATTCATAAAGTGTAATCCAGTTTTGAAAAAGTGAACTGCATGTAGAAAAACACCTGCTAGGTTGTACGATGTGACTCCTTGGGAATAGTCACATCTTCTACATTAAAAGTCGTATCGACCCAGAGAATTTATCATGGAAAGAAAGTTTCAGGCATAGAAAAAGATAATTCATTAAATAAGAGCATGAAATTATTAAGATAATCATCTGAATTTGTTGGTTAATCTCCTACCAGTAAAATGCACGGCCAACAATGACTCAATATTGGCGTATTTTTAAAAATGCCAGGATCTACATCCAGGGGCTCTTTGCCCTAGCACTGGACCTGTGCTATGAGCTCACTGATGGACCTCCATGGAGTTTTCTTCCTGCAATGGACATCAAGAACAAACTCTTCTGACCTTCTCGAGTAAACTAAAAGTAATTCAAAAGATGAGAAAAAATATTCTGATTAAAAGAGCAGTAAGCATCTTCCCTTGCTTTTTGTGAATTTTTGATGTAAAGTGAACACAAACACAGCAGAGAATCACCCAAAGTACTGCACAGCTAATTGCTGGAAGAATCTCCATGTATTTAACCAGAATTAGAGTAAATGACACAGCAGTTCTTTTTGCAATAACTTTGATAGACAATAAGTGCTCCTCCAGATGTCATCCTGGAGAAAGCAGTGCACATCTATCTCACATATTTGTCTCTGGGACAGGTGGCAATAAATTTCTACTTCTCTGCTTTAATTTGGATGGTCAGACAGGCAGACAGGCATTTATTTCACAGTGGATTCCTTTTTGTCAGCATTTCAGAATATTAGCTCTTTCACAGTCTTCCTAGAATCGAGTGTTAGTTCGAATTTCATGAACACCGGCTGTTGGTTCACATAAAGGTCATTCTCCTAGGTTTCATCTTTCTCCCTTAGATTGATTCACATTCGGCCACATGCAGTGAGGATGCAAGCTTACTTCTGCTTCACCACAAAATCTTTTGTGCATTATACAGTGGGAAAATGTAACAAATCGGAGCTGATCAGCTTGTGCAACTATGTTAAGGTAAGTTATGTGGAAAATTGGACTGATGCTGCAATTACAACTAAAATCCACTATGGCACAAGAAAATGAATGACATTCCAACTAGACATGCATTCTGAGTAATTATAATTAATTCAGGGTGGGGGAACTTCAGTTAGTACTTAATGTATCACAGCACTCTTCAGGTTTTAGACTCTTCCTGCATTAATGCTAGTTTAATGTTCAGAGTAAAGTCAGACCTTTAGTGTTTAAACAAAATAGTTAGTATTTACATAGAAAAATTATGTTTCTGATAATGTCAGTATTAATGCACAGTGACAATTATTTCTTCAGTATTTGATACTGTGCTGTGATACTGCTAATGTCACTAAAAATGTCATTTTGGAACTGTCCAAAATAGCCTTTGCAATGAAACTGTAGATAACTTAAAGATATGCTTACAGGTTTAACTAGGATCCAGACACGAAATTTTAAACAATTCAATTGTAGTCTGAGTGGAGACTTAAAGCCTAGTCCCACTGCAATCTCCTATGTAGATATCTCTTATATGTAGATATCTCTTATATGTTAAGTACAAGAGCAGCAGCCAATGCAATCACTCCTTGGTGGTGCAGTGCCAAACCTTTTTTCTGTGGTTCTTCAATTTCTGCTCAAGAAGTCACAGAGAAGAATCCTTGCTACTGCTTTGCTAGGTAGAGTGAATACCTTTGTCTTCCAGATACCCTGGCCATTATTCAGCTCCTACAAATTGTCTGTGCAACTAATACAGAACACTTCTGAGTGCTACTGGAATATTAAAAGTTACCTGCAGGAAGAAATTGGAAACATAATCACTTTTAAGAGAGCAGAAATGACAGATAAGACCAAGGTATGCAATAGACTACAGAGTTGCACACATTGGGGAGAAAGGAGTAGCAGAGTTGCCATAAACTATTTTCCACTGCCAGTGCACCTATATGTGGCCTTACCATGGCAAAGAAGTTCTTTTTAAATGAGGAGATGAACTATAAAAGCACAAAACATATTTTGAAAACATCATCATATAAAATCACCATTGGAAATCACTTTTTTTCTCCCCATGAACTTCACGGTGTGAAAATTCAGTAGTGGCTTGCAGATTTGGGGAACAATTTCATATAGGAAAGAATGAAGATGCATCTCAGTCATCTGATCTTGCACTGTAGCTTTATTCAGTTTTCCGCAGTACTAGAGGAAGCAAGAATAGCTGCAACGGGGGATTTTTGCTACATGAAGTCTTTCACTCCCTACCAGCTTCACATTTCATTCCCCTCAAAGTTCATCAGTACAGGCTTTTATTTATATTCATCCCATGCAAATCTGTTGGTTCTTCAGATATGGAGACAGCAACAGGGAAAAATATGCAGTACTGTTGCATGACAGTGTTTAAGAGGACCAAAGCAAAGTAGGACATCTTCCAGGCTCAATCTCAAAGGAACAAATTTTTTTTTTTTTTTTTTTTTTTGGTTCAGCAGAATCAGAGTCAGTCCTTTGGGTATGGCCTCTGTTATCTCCTCTGCAATCACATCAACCACCAGTAGAGCCTGGCAAACAGAGGAAGAAGTGGGATCATCACACCAAACTCACCCCAAAGCATAAGGGATAGCCAGATCACTACTGAGAGATACCCAACAACCACCTAGGCTCTGCAAGCCAGTTCTTACCTTATTTGATAATTGCTACTATTTGATAATTGCTACTATGTTATATATTCCCTCCCCCACAAACTCTCACCCTGTCCCCAAACAAGCTTGGGCAGCTCTCAGGAAGTCCTGAAATTCCTACTCCCTGACTTTCAGGTTGCATATTTTATGACCAGGATTTCCTTCTGAAGGAATTGAGAAAGAACTAATACCTATGGAAAAATTAACCAGAAAGAAAGGGTTACAAAAATCCACACAAATGCTTTAGGGTAAAGGACAAGAAGAAAAAAAAAGATAATAGGAATGAGAATGTGCAGTGATGGAGTGAATGGACTGTACAAAAAAGAGCAGGAAATGAACGTGGAGAGAAGTTAGCAAGAGAAAAGAAGTGGATTTTGGCTTGCTCTCCCCCCCCCCCCCCCCCCCGCTGAGCTTGGCTACTACCAAAGCCCCAAGAGTGGCCCAGAAAGTGGCTTCTGCTATGGGGGGCAAATCAAACCCGTGCCCTAGCCTAGACTCTGCCCAAAGGACCCGGATGCTGGGAGGTTCCCTTCAGCCCACGAGCTGAGTCTCTCTCATGTGCTCCTGGAAAGAAGCAGAGTTTCCCTGGACAGTAGTGGGGGCCAAGAAGATGCCTCGGCCCAGCAGGAAGCAGAAGGAAGGCACGCGAGTGTCACCGTGCTCACGCTTCTCCCTGCTCCCCCGAGCCCGAGGCTGCCAGCAGGGCGACAGCCAAAGTGCATCCTGTAACTGCAGCGCTCCAGCAATAACCTAAGTGAAAAATATTATTCCAGCTGCTACCACAAATGCTTATATTAAAATGAAATGGTACTTTTTTTCAGTTGTATACTACCTTTTAAGAAATGAGTGATGTTTATTTGTTAATACTGAGCCTAAAAGCAATCCCTTGTTATAAATTAAAAACTCTTGTGAAACGTCTGATTCTTTGTCTTATTTAATACAGTACATTAGCAATCATTAAAAAGTATAGACTTAACGCAGTATGGCTGATCAAATATAACACACTGCATTCGAAGTAAGTTCCGTATTAAAATAGGGACTTTTACTATAGAATTACATTTTTAACTTCTTTTTTTAAATAAATTACTGAAACTTTTGCACTATGAAAGCTCTCAGGCAAAATTAATGGTTTTGTTTTGCAAATTAATTTAGATATTAAAAAATTATATTTTCAACCAAGATCTCCGTTACTCAGATTAAATATTAACCAAAAGCTGTCTTCTGCTTAAATAGAATTTAGCCTTTGAAGTGTTTTTATTAATCTCTTCTGATGTAGGTGCTTGAAATTCTATGAAAGTGCTGCTGCTACCAGTTCTGTGCATCACTTACTGTAATTTATTTTCAGAACATAATTCTATTTATAAATGAAAATCCTATTAAAAGAAGACAAGAAAAATTAGTCCTAGACTTTGCATTGGTAGAGTAGAAACAAAATGAGCGGCCTAACCTGAAGTGACATTTACAAATTACCTGTTAATTTAAACTGGGTTGAAGGATGACAGGGTTTAGTCGGACTGACAGGAAGTACCGAAGGACTGACAGTTGGGCCTGTAGTGGCCATAAAGCTCCCCTCGCGAGCACATTTGTCTGTGTTCTCAGGGAAAAAGCTTCTCCCGTAGTAAATAATATATTTGTAAAAATATTTACTTCATGGCAGCCCAGCGAGTGAACATATTACGGAGCTGGAAGCCCCCCCATCCCTCTCTTTTTATTCTTATTTTCAGGAAGGATAAGAGCTGCTTGAAGATGGCCACCTGCCTTCAGTCACGTGGCTGCTTCATGGCCACCCCCCTAAAGCTAAACCACATGATTTTCCTAATTAAATTGAGACGAGAAGCGACAGGGCTCGTGTCCCTCAGTCGCTTCGGATACCGTTCGCGCCCTGAGAGCAGCTCCTTTGCTCCCGAGGCCCTCCTCGCACGGGCACGGCCACGGAGCGAGGCCAGGCGGCCCCAGACATCCAGACAGATAATAATAGCCGCCCTCGCTCCGCTTACAAACACTACCGAGCAGGCTCAAAAGCAAGCGCTAAGCTTCTCATTTATTTATTTTGAAAGGCAAAATGCTTGAAGGAAGCTGCCAAAGTGTCTTATATTGTAACGTTAAACTTTTTCCAAATGCCCAAACAGTAAATCTTATTTTATAATGTATTTAATTTATAAATGGAATATTTGGGAGTCTTTAAAATAATCTAATGACAACTATTTCAGAATCAGTCCCTCATGCTAATTGAGAAAGGAGTGTATTACATTGCTATCATAGCTCTTTCTTCTGAAGGGAGGCATCACACATATGCGGAGAGAAATGCAGACTAAAGTGAGGTAACTCTGCCCACATACAAGATGTTCTTGTGCATACTTAATAAAAATTGCTTTAATATTTTTAAACAGTTAGCTGTATTTTATATACATACATAAATTACTGAACATAAATTTAAAATCTCCTACCTCAGTTTAGGAACCTCAGAAAGCATATGCTTGTTTCATTCACCAGGCACCCACTGACCAGGTAGCCATGGGCTCCCCACCCACTTCTCATCTGCACTTTTTGATATAGTCCACAGGTCATATTATAATAAATGAACTAGTATGTATTATGCACACTTTAATTTTTGAATAAATCGGCATTTACCCTTGGGGTAGATAACCTGTGCTGATATAATGCAGCTGGCTATAATTAAAAGTGCATCTATCAATTCTCAGAAAAAAAAAATGTATAAATTGCTCTGCCCCCACGAACATCAGTGTATTTATAGGTACAAAACAAATGGTACTTGGGAGATTGTGTTTATGTTCCAGAACAGAGGCATGAATTCCCATAATCTATTTCAACAAAATTCAGAAGTCCTTGTTTTAATGCCTTTTCCAGAAACGTTGCTCTTGAAATTGCCATTCAAAACACAAAAACATCAAACATAAGCAAGTCTGTGGTGCCAACTTAAAGTGAGGCCTTCTGTAGGTTGTTGTGGAAGACTTGCCTGTGGGTACCATCATTTTGCAGTAGGCCTTTTAAACGTAACTCATTTCTGATTTTTAATCTTAGCACAGGACACCTGATTTTTTCTTTTTTAAATAATGACTTGACAATGATGTAATTTTACACCTACTGTACAAAAGATTTTCCTTATTTAATGGCAGAGTATAAATTGTGGAAGCAGAAAAAGATCTTATTATTATGGAAGAATAGTAAAATAAGATCTACAGTACCACTATTTTTGAAATTAGATATTGTACTTTAGTCAAAAGATCCAAATATAGGCCATGCTCTGGTCTGTAATATGTCATTGATGAAAAATGGTCCTAAGTTCTACTTAAAGAATCCAGGAGGACACAATTAAGACTTTGATTTCTTCCAGGAAAAAAAGAAGGTACTGCAACAGATGAAAGTGTTGAAGCTCCAGTGTCAGTGGGAGGAGAGAAAAGAGTAAAATCAAAAAATGGAAACTGAGTCACTACAGTTGATGTGTTATCCACAGACAACCTCCCTCACTAAAACTGCTAAGAATTCACCATAATCTCTGAACGGGAAATGACCGGTGGGAGTATCCAACTACATAGCTCATTTGGACTCAGAAGAACAAGATCCTTTCTTCAGGGATGTCCAACCCGGTAAGAGGAGAAACACAACCCCATCTCCAGCTTGACTGTATGACAGTGCTTTCATATGTCTTTGGAGATATTCTCGTCTACCTAGACTTGAAGATAGAACTAATATACAACATTCTATCAGTTCTCTCCCACATGTCTTTGCCCAGAAAACCATGTATACTTCTTTGGCTAACCACAATTATTTTCAAAGGCTTGTTAAGCATTCCTATACTGTAAGACTGACATCCTTGCCCTTATACAGTATATCAAGGACATATGATAATGATAACGATCAATGTTATTTTAACACTGCGCAAAGGCCAGGATGTCAAGGCCATTTCTTCATTAGAATAGAGGACTATTGATTATCAACTAGAGACTGGATAGAAATGAAGAAATTAATAGGCAGATTACCCATCTACCAATTACCTGTAAAGTCTTAGTCAGGTATTTGGGACCCAAATTAATTACATGCGGTGGTGGAGGTGGACTTGTTCATCACTCAGCGCCATTATTTTGATTGGATGTATTATGGAAAAGGAAATTCTGGGGTATACTCGCACCAAATGGAATGAAAGAGGTCACTTTTTATTTTAGTAATGTCATGTCTACAGAGGCATGCTTTTGAATGATCACATGAAAAGTTTCATCATCTCTAAGAACTCATCCAATGTACTTCAGCAGACAGAGCTCATATGGTTGTGCCTTGACGTTCATTATGTGTTACCAATGACTGAACAGTACAAAGTACTCTGCTAGAGGAGGCTGGCCTCCCTTCTTTCCAAGTATCTGAATGATACTCTGGCATACCCACAGCTCCAACCATAGAGTTCACACCATACTTGATCTCTGCCCAGAGAACCTTCTATATGTTTCTCTAATCAAAAGATCTAATTGGGTTCTACACATTCAGAAAAAGGTAAAATCCATTGCTCTCTGTTGGGTTTTATTCTTTCAGTTGCACAAATTCATACCTTTCATACCTTCATTCATACCTTTTTTGTTGTTTCATTACCTGCATTTTATTGAATTTTAGAAGAGTTAATTCTGATGCCTTGGCAGAAAAATAAGAGCTACAAGACATTTTGCAGCTGAGGCTGCTTCAGGAGGTTGTGTTACTAGATACGAAGTGATTTATGTAGGGCTCTAACCAGCATGCTGAATTTCCTGCTTACTGTTACCCCAGGGAAAATGGATGCCAAGAAAGAGTCATGTATCTCAACAATGGCAGGAGACTTCACTTTTCTAACTTTGCTTGCTAAATAGTTAATCTTTGTAAAGATGCTCCCAGATGTTTCTGAATTTTATTCCACATCCTAAAAATATCACTGTAAACCTAATGTAGACAGCTGACTGTATTTTCTGTGAAGTCCTTTATTTTCAGATTTATTTTAACTGAATCCTTTACTTTAAAAATACCCTTTTCTGCCCCTCTGTTAACTGGGCATCACAGCTCTGATCTTCCACAACAAAGGAAGAATATTGCTAGGATGTCTTCCTAAAATACTTTTTCTAGCTTTATCACAGCTATAGGACTTGGAGGAATTAATTCAGAGAAATTGTTTGGCCTACAATACATGTCTAGCCTCAGAACTTATGAAAATGGGTAAAGTAAAATTTCATTCCTTAGAACTCTGCACCTCTTAGTAATGAGACTTCTTGAGGAGCACTTCAGTGTTTTCATACTGTCAGACAGATGTCAGGCAAACATAGCAAACTCTTACTAGCATCACACTGTGAGGGTAAAAGCGAGTCTTAAATCCAATACTTAGGCACCACTGACATTCTGAAGAATCACTTCTCTGTTGCCGCATGGTAAAGGCCCCTAAGTTTCTACTGGCAGCAAGGCTGAAAATTGCTTAAACCTGACCATGTGAAGCAACTTGGTGCCTGGCCACACCTAAACCTGACAGCCTTCACAAATTAGACACCTATGCATCAACTCAACAGACTTTCATCAGATAGTTGTCCATAGAGCATTCCCAACCTCACATGGAGGTGCTGTGTTGCTGCCATTCAGCTTTCTAAATCTAGTCATTGCTGTACTTATTCCCACTATCCCATGGCCCACTATCAATTCCCCTGTCTGATTTGGAAGAATAGTTGAATTTAGGTCTCCCTCCTACCAGAGGATATCAGATCCTCAGAGGCAAGTCCTTCTCAGTATTGTTCACAGAGGCTGTTCTACTTTGTTTAAAATGCTTAAACATCCCTTGGGGCAAAGAAAGAGGGAGGATGTCTATAGCCCGACAGCCAGAACAGCACCTAGGCAACCCAAATATTCATTGTTTCACACACAGTTTCCTCTGTATCATTCTGACCATTCCTACACAGTAGCCATTTGCTAGGGCCATATGCTATAATAAAGCAGTATAGACAAGAGAAAAAATCTACCTCTCCCTAGCAAACCCTTCATGAAATCACTAATACAGCAGTGCCAGAGCTTTAGAACACACCTTTGGCACCATGAAGGCAACACAGAAGAAAAAGCAGCAACAGTAAGACATACTCTGCATAACAAAAGCAAGGTTATCAGCACATAACTAGACCAGCCACCCTATCCAAAGGTGCTGACACCCCAGAGCTGCGTTGAAGCTGGAGGAAGCTGGATGAAAAATATTTGGAACACCTCCCTTCAGAGGCTGTAAGACCTACAATTAAAGGATTAAACTTCACTCGTAGCCTTTTTGACTGAGTCAGGCATAGATAAACTGCACAAGAGATGCACGAAAGGGAAGGGTGTAGAGGAAACAGGATATCAGCAAGAATTTGTCCATAATTTGCCATCTTCTTTTTTTACGGAGGTGGCTTAAAAGCAGTGCAGAGGCCACATAATGCCATTCTGGATCTATGGCGTAGGATCTTAACTTACCATTCATATAAACATAGGGTTATTTCTGTGATTGCCAAAATTAACACAGAGTTTCTTTCTTTACAAAGAATTGTGTGTTCTTGGTCTTATGCTTAGAGTCAGTGCTTGCACAAATGTAACTATTGCCCACTAAGGGCAGTCAGCAGGAGTACCTCATTTTAACCGGCTTATTTAGAGGAGCCTTAGACTAATGGGTTTGCTAATTTCCAGAGGAATCTTTAGGTATGTAAACCAGACCCCTGTTGCTGCTCATAACACATGGCAGAAAGGCTATAAATGTTTTATTCCCACTGGAATGTGTGAAACATTTGGAGAAAGTTTCCAGCTTTGGCAATAGTCCTGCACTGTTATGACATTAGCCCATACTATTGGGGCCACTTTCATTAGGTTCTTTCTAGCCTGCTGGAACAGGGCACTGGAAGTGGCAGTGTCTGACAGAACTTGGGCTGTGTTATGCGTAACCTAGCTGAGTCCTTCCTTCTAGACTGTGAGTCATTGACATTTATGCTCAGAAGGCCCTTTTACCAAATCTTTAGACAGACGACCAAGGCAAGACTGAGGCATCTATAGCTAAGATCTTTGGAGCATTCTTTCAAAAGAAAATGTAATTCTAACCCTATTAAAATTTAAACTCCACCATGCCAGAGTGAACCAGGTGGTCTGTGACAAGCAAATGCTTACTTGCCAATTGCTTTCCCTCTTCTTGTGCTCATTAATCACATTTGGATGCTTCTATAATAGAAAGCAGATACACAGAAAGCAAGGAGTAGTATGAGCAGAAGTCCCCAACCCCCTTTCCTATGGGAAAGGGATAAAATAAACATTTAGTATTGATACTATTTGTATTCTATTTTTCAACCAGTGAAAATTTAAGATGAAAATCCTGGCATCTACCATGAATCTCAGTACTCTAAACTGGGAGAAGTGGTTAATATAAGAGTTTTTTTGGTACTTACTAAAAACCCTAGGGCCCTTACTGGATAGACTCTGGCCAAGATATGCAGTCTAAGGAGCTCTTCTGGCTTTGCTGTGATTAAGATACTATCTAAGTAAATAAATATTCTTACCGCCATGGGCCTTAAGGGATGAATAACTGGTCTTGCAGCCATAGCAAAGACTCTTGGGGCTGTGCACTGGCCAAATACCATTACTACTGACAGATCCAGTGTCAGTAGTCAGTCAGCGTCCTTTCCAGGACAGCCTGAAGGGTTCCTGGAGTTTGAATGAAAATGCTGAGGAAGTAGTTGTTTATATTTCCTATAGTTTTTGAAAAATAGTCATAAAAAGGGTTTTGAACTGTAAACAAAAATGGATAGTAACTCATGCAGGAACCATACATGGACAACCTCAGGAAAGTTTCTCTAGTGGGCATATCCCTTCTAGTTTGACACATCTGACCTCTGATATGGTCAGTTAATTTGTTTATCTTAATTGCTGACTGGCATACAGATAGGTACGCTAGATAGAAATAAACACATCAAATTTTAGCCCCCTTAATTTTAGCAGACAGATTTAATAAATGCACATAACTAATGGGTATATAATGACTTCCCTAAACTCCTACTTGTAGATCATGCATTCTATTTCCCAGTGCATTTTTTCCCCATGAAAAATTAAATTGGAAAGTCAACAAGAGAGAAATCATACTGGGGACATTTTCAATCCATTCATTTACATTTTTACTCTTTCCAGAAAGTGGATAGTGCATTTTTATGGCATGTTTGGTTGCTATTCAAAACATCTTTTTTTTTTTATTGAATAGCAAAATTATTAGATGAGTAGAATCCTGTATGCATAATAAGAGCACAATTTAAAGCTGTCCCTAGGCTAATTTATGAAGCACTAAATCAATTGGAAAAGTTTTCCCTTTTTCTTAAAGAGGCACAAGGTTGCTTTTTCAGCTGGTTTTGTCTGTTTTCATGGTCTGCACATTGATCATAGCCTGGTACAGTTAGCTAAATGCATATGGGAAAAGAAATATCTGAGGGATGAAACTAATGATATATATACTCTTTGTCAGTTTGTTTCACTTCTCTTCCTAAATGAATTCCCTGTAACTAGTGCACAAGCCATTACTGAATAAGGTTCACAGGCACTAACCACTGTGCAGGAGAACATAATTAATGCACAGGAGTTTTGTAAATAGATGTTTGTGATTGCCCTAAGTCAAGGCTTGTACGTCAACCTAGTGAAATGTTATCTGAAATACCTTTTTTACCTCCCACCACGGATGTATAAGCACATTAAATTTCAAATGAAATATTGAAATATGTGCATTCCAGGCTAGGCATTGTTGCTTCTTAATGTCAGTATGTGAAAACAATAATGATACTTAGTGTACGTACACAAATCTCAAAACACATCACAAATGCAGATGAGTATCATTCCCATATATATTGATAGGAAATGGAATCACAGAGAAGATGCAACTTTCCTAAATCATCCAGAAATAGAGACAGAAACTAAATCCAATGCTCTTATCTAGATCAATATTGCAGTACTATGTTGCCTCCTCCCATTTTGCTTCTGTGATTTAGCCCAGGCATTTCTAATTTACTTACAGGAAAATATTCTGAAGTGGTATATTATCCACAGATGATTGCTACTGATAGCAGTTGCTGGACTTTTCCAGTTCCAGAGTTCTCTGAGGGGAAATGGTCTGCAGCTTGTACACCGCTCTACTGATAGCCTTGTTAGATATTTTAAAGATCTTTTGTCCTAACTTCATGAATAAGAAGTTACACAGAGAAATTGCTGTGTTAGTGGGACCTACATGACAGTTTTGGCTTGACTAATGTGTAAACTCATCTCAGACAAGTGAGGAGCTATGGGCCTGCTGTTCTTGGGAAAGAGGAGGAAAAGACAGCATCAGTTTCAACTCTTTCAGGGATTTTCTGAAACTATAGTCTTGACTGAGAAGGCAGGAAGACTTTTATTGCTACGTCCTTGCTTGTTTTCATGTTTGATTTAACAAGTCATGTGCTGCATTATTAAGTATTCACATTCTGGGATTTTTAATTAGTCACATTTGGAAATTCAAAGTTTAAACAAATTCTTTATTAAATTGCTAACAGCTAGATCCTAAGCTGGAAAAATGGACCTGATTTTATCGAGCAGAATTGCAGTTTGGATCCATAGAGTTAGTCTTAGATTTTCTGTTGCTTCTTAATGCTTCTCATTAGCTAAAGAGAACCTAAGGATTTGCACACAGGTCCATGAAACTATGAGATATACACATAATATCCATTTGGCATGCATAACATCAGTCCACTATTATTTTTTATTTGAAAGCAAGCTGTAGTTATTTTGTTGACTAGTTCACCATCTCAGGCACAAACCCTTCCTCTACATAGTCATGTCATATCCCTACCAAAAGCTGTTGAACCAGCTGAGTTTTGTTTAGTACTCCCTCATAGCTGTAAAATTGCTATGAAAAATCTCTTCCAAAATGCCTTGCCCAAAACTTTCCATAATGAGAACAGGCATAGAAAAGTACAACATAAAAGTGCTTAAGAGTGCAATATGCACTCAAGTATCTCAGCAGTACAAATTTGTATGTGCACATTTAAATTTTTAAGGTAGGTGTTGAAATCCTCAGGCAGCATGTTTGGACTGAGTGAACAGTCAGGGTCATTGGGAGATTTTCCTATAAAGTTATGCTTGGTTTCATCACAGGAGAAGGTAACTAGGACAGACAAAACTTATCATAGGATTTAATGACCTCAGCACACCATTCAAGTGACACTGAGGAGGTGTGACATCTATTCCACAGGCTGAAGTTGCAATGGGCAGTAAGAGAAATGTTCCCTGAATTCTGCAGACATAGTTTATTTTACTGGTTGGAAATAACTGGGTGCTATGAAGGTGAAATAGGGCTAACATATGCATTACTTTAAGGCCTACTAAAACTCTCTTTGAAAGTGTAAGCAGGGCATCTGCCTCATGCTGACCTTACTTACATAAGTAAAATTCAGCCCCAAATACACCACACAAAATACTACAGAAATTCTGTACTTGCAAGAGGAAAAAAGGACTGTTGCTAATGTTTTATTAAAGTCTTATAGTTCTGAACTAGTATGGAGCCACTTTATAAGTGTTGCCAATATCCTCATGAATACCTGTGACAAGTGCCATTAACATAAAATACAAAATGGAACTTGGCATGATGTGAGATTTAAAATTTAGACATGCACTTGCCACATTTAAAAATGTACTTCACAGAATGTATTTTTAAACCATATATTTTTTAAAAACAAGCCAATTCAATGTCTTATATTTTGAGTTTTAATTCCAATCAAGCTAATTTCTAGTCATCACAAACACATACCTGCCAGTAATGAAGGTTGTTTAATTAGGTCCAGATAAAACAGCTCCAATTCTGTTTCTGATCCACCTGTCAAAGCAAATCAGTCTTTCACATGACTTTTAAAAAAACAAATTAGACTAGCTGATGATTTTTTGAATATTCAAGTAGACACACTGAAGATAAATCCAAACAGAACTTCTGACTGAACAAAAGCCTGGAACGTGACCCCAAAGATGAAGAGATCTTGTTCTGCCAGAAGCAGATTTCCAAGCCTGGTATTTTAGGATTATGAAGTCAAGGAGAGGGTGCTAAAAAGCAGCTACTGGAAAGGATAGCGGTATCTTCTACAGCTTAGGGCAAGGTAACATTTCAAAGCTATGTAAAATTAAACACAAATAACAATGTTAAAGGTCCTAGTTAAAGCCCCAAAGCCAGGTGATTTCAGAACAGACATGTCCAACCAATTCATGCCATTGTAGCTCTATGGGAAAAAAATGCTTTGTTGTTCATGCTACTATTACAGAAACAAGAATATAATCTAGCAGGACTGACAGAGTTGAATGTCAAAAAATAGGTACTTCTTCATTGGCTTCAGAGAGAGACTAGTAGTCTGAACACATTCAGTGGTAGGCAGATAACCACAGAGACTGACCATCACAAGTGGAACAACCCAGGACGACTCCCAGAGATCAGCATTAATAATTGCTTAACACAACACGAGCCCTACTACCAGTCTCCAAAACTGTAGGACAAGACACTAATGATAGGAAGTAGACTCGAGGTATAATGTTGATTTAAAAACACTATTCAGACACAAACTATTAACACCTAGAACACAAAAAAGGTAAATCAAATTTTAATATGTGAAATAGCCATTACCCTCTGGTAAGCAAATCAGTCTATCTTCTTGCTGCTTCTGTGCTTATTCCATTAAGTAAGAAATCACCCAAAATGCCAGGGTTTCACAAGTTTTTTCTCAATCAAGCCTACCATTTATTCTGCTGGAATGACACTTTTTTTTCATCCTTTGATTCCTTTTCAAAGTGGTTCTACTGATGTTAGTTATTAAAGCACTAGCTTTTCTACAGTCAATTATACATATTGTATTGGCACCTGTTGCACATTCTAGATGATGCACTTGTTCATTTTGATTGATTTTCAATGCATGAATAAAGTGGCTTGCTCTTTTCTTCTGATTGGCATTTCAAGCACCATCCTCATTTCATCTTTAATTTATTTACATTGGACACTTTTTGTTTTGGCTTTCCAAACTCGGTGACAATGGTCTGATTTTTATCAGATGTCAGTATTATCTTCTTACCTTGTGCAACTCTGGTAAAGCAAAGTTATGGTAGCAGTGGGGTGCATGTGTTACAGATGCTCCCAGTTTCCATAATGCTTTTTTGGAATTCTTTTGCCTATAAATAAAATTCCCATCCAGTATAGTCAATCAGAATTCTTCAATTTTCCCCTATCAATTCATATGACTGTGAGTTGTGCATATCAAAGTCTCAAAATACATCTATGTTTATTCCATTAGAGTCCCAGGTGGGACTATTCTCTCCATTTCAGTGCGAGGAAGTCTATGTCTTGTTAGATGATGAGGTCTAATGTGGATGTCACGACCTTATGTTTTGAACATAGCAAGGGATGAACTTGTTCTGCCCATCTACGGCAAACAGTTTCACAAGTCTTCCTTGAAATGAACATACGATTTTTTTTTAGCCCCAGCTTACTTTGCTCAAGGTATTGCAGGGCTGAATTAGGATCATGAGTCAGAGGATGAGATTTTGTCTGATATCATTAGGTCTCAGCCTGGGAAGACCTACGTATTGACTTGGTTGCCAAATTAGGGAGCAGACTGCTCAAGTGATTCATACTCACTTGTTCTGCCTGGAATATGTGCTATTGTTTCCTGTGCTGGATGCCTACAGTTCCATGAACACAGACTGATACGGCCAAGCCTATGTTTGTGAGAGGCAGAAAGAAGCTTTTGGCCAGCTGGCAATTGAAAAGGATTGTTTTAATCTGAACATTTGCACACAGTTCACTCATGATGTTGCATGTACTTATACATTTGACAGTGACTATCCACAGTTTCCAAAGGACTTTCAGATTCCTGTTTTTCATGCATCAGTCACCTTCACCATACTTAGACAGAATTGCAACCAGCTGTTCCACTTTTTTGCGTCTAGACCAGAAGTAGGTAGGCAATGATATTTATTTCAAGTACAGGTGCTGCAGAGCTTCAGGATATACCATTAATATAGTACTGCCGTTTGAGCCTGCAGAAACTCATGACATCTTCTAGCAGCATAAGTAATATGTAATTATGATCGGGAAAAAAAATCTTGCCTTGTTAGGTTCCTTGTTCTCAAGTGAGTATTTTCCCAGATAAGTAGATGTTGTCCACCACGAACCTACAAAAATGAACACTGAATGGCCCCCTTGACCCCTGCTCATTATATTCCACAGATAAATTAGTGGCAACTTCTGGCAAAACTGCTAAAGTCCACAATCTACATAAAACTAGAAGTTTACTTCCTTTCTTTTGGAAACTAATGGATCATCCACTGCATGATTGTCACTGCTTCTTTGCAAGGCCTGAAATCTGGGTTAGAGGAGCTAAAGATCCTTGCAGAAGTTGGCCAGTGGTGGATTACTGATGCTCACACTTTGCTCCATAACAGGTGCACTCAGATATCAGCTTTATGACCCACAAAGGTTTTACCATTAAGGAGCAACAAGGATCTCATTCCTGTGGGATGGCACTCATGCTGCTGGAATTTGACTAGTTGAAACTGGCAGATGCAAGTAGTATATTTGTTTATCTGAGCTCCACTTACTGCAAAATTTGTTAAGACTTCCAACACACCTCAGGATTTTATTCATTTTTCTCAGAAGTCTGAGGGCAGCTCTGTGCAGCACCTGCTTCTGTGCAGGTAGCAGACTGGCTACAGAGAGCCTGCCATCATTACGTGTTTTGTTCTTGTCAGGATTTGTCACTGTTAGGATGAAACAGTTACATGCTAATCCCACCAGCACTGGTCCTCCACCTCTTTGTGATTTGGTGTGTTCCAAGTAATTTTTATATCACCTCTCACCTAGCCTCAGTATTTCTATTTCCACTGGTGCATTGCTCTCCTGATGCTACGCCCTCCATGACCACTAAATTCTCTCAGCTTGTCAGTGCTTAGCTGTGTGCTAAGGGGAAAAAGGCCGGCAGGACTGTCTTACATCACAAGCCTACCTCTCCAGTGTGCTCAAAACCATGCCCTTGAAACATGCTTTTAACAAGCCAGGAAGCATTGTACCTTTTCCCCAACTACGCAGAGCAGGGAGGTGAGGCACTCGGCTATGTAAAATGACACACACATTTTGTGGATCTCATGTTCTAATGCTATTAGCTCAAAAGATTGAATTAAACAGAGAAAGGTTAATGAAAGGTTTCAGTCATGATTGCAGTGACCATCACGAAGCAAAGGGGCAAGAGAGATGGCAGCTTTAACAATTAAACTCCCTCAACACATTCCTTTTAACACTACTGCCATAACACAGTGAAATGCCACAGTTAATCAGATCACACTCACTGCTAACACACGTACTAAGAAGTTGTTGTGACTCCCCTGTTGGGATGTTCTACAAGATAATCATATTCTTCATTAATCCTTAAAAAAAGTAGTGTATTTTAGATGCCACATAAATTAGTATCTTCAATTGTTTATGAATATAGAAGCTATTTTTATATATTGAACATTTTGATATCGAAAAATGGCATTATAAATACATAAAATACCATCAAATCCTTATTCTCCTCTGAATCTCAATTCCACTGCTAAATAGGAGGCTACACACACCTAGCAGTCTTGTTTTATCTTACAGAATTTCCAATATATGCTGGAAGTACCTTGCTTACTTCATTAAATGCCAAAAGCAGGTCTGGCACTACATCAGTCAGTCATGTCTTCTTGCTTCAAGTATTTATTTCTCTGACTCTATTAAGATGTAAGCAAACATCTTAGTACTTGAACTCCCCACAGGGTCTCATCACATGTTTGGATTGCCCCCTTCCATATACCAATAAAATTCAATTGGAAAATATTTATAATACTAGCACATGTCAGAGGAATAAACTAACCTATAAACAGCCCCCTCTCTGCTGTGGTATGCTCTGATGTCCTTACTGAGGGTAAAGGAGACAAAGAAGGCTGGACTTGCGCAGAGAGAAAGGAAAGGTTGGCCAGCAGTTATACCATTAGATCTGGATGTAGGAGCGCTTAGTTCAAGACACTGTTTCCTCCATGCCTTGGGCAAGGTAGTGAGGTTATCTCTACAGAATAGGGTTAAGAGTGCTTGCTACTACTCCAGGGTATTTCAGGGATATGTGATTAAAAGATTTTGGCACATTTAGATATTTTAGTTACACAAGCACCCCAAAGCGTATTGTCTAAGGAGACTGTAAGTCAGCTGAAGCATCAATGAATAAGATGGAAGAAAAACAGGTTTTTTTCCCTTACATGCCATCACAGAATATTCCAGATTACTCACACTTAGAAATAATGTCCCCTTGCTGACAGGCCCCACTGATGGAACGGTTTGGGACTCCTGTCACCACAGGTGCAGTCAGGTGCCACAAGTAATTCAGCATAATGAGAAGCTGCTGCTGAAGAGAGGAGCCTCCGTCCACCCCCTGTTCCTAGTTGCATGTTCTCATCCCCTCCCTTTTAATGGCAGTGGCCCCCAGGGAGTCCATAAGGTGCTGAATTGTCAGAAAGAGTGTTTTGTTTTGTTTTTTATAATAGAGCTGGCTTTCTGCTGGTTTGCCCTCTCAAACCAGCCAGACAACTGCAGGTCAGTGCAGCCCCTGGGTGACGGCAGCAGAAGCGGCAGGAACTTCTGACCATCAACAGCAAGTAAAACTGTGTAAGTGCAGCCAGCATAAGTGGTACTTGTATGATAATGTGTATATATGTGTGTGTATGTACATATGTAATATATACACAGTGTATATACAGTGTATATATAGATATATACTGGAGATATATATATATATATTAAAAAAAACAGTAAAACCAAGAACCAGTATAAAACAGTATAACTGTGTTACTGCCAGCAATGAGATCACCCTCCCTGCACTGTCAAAGTGCAAACAATCAAAGGCTTGATTTCACTAACGCTTAAAGTGAACACAAGCCTGTACTGACCATGGAAGAAGCAGTTTGACTCTCCCTCTTCATGTCTAGCTACTTCCTTCTGCCTGCTCTCCTTCGCAGAGCTCTGAGGGGACCAGAGCAGGAAACTGCTTGAGGGTAAAATGAAGCCAGCAACAAAGACATATGAAAGAAAAACATCTTTCCCAATTTGTTTCACCCCCATATTAAAAATTTCTTTTAGCAATATCATTTATGTATCATAACAATATTCTGAAAACCAAGATAACACGGCGTAATGTGTCGAGGAGAAGGAGATGTGCTCCGATTAGCAATAGATGGGTAATTCATATTTTGGGTGGTGTCTTGTAAACTAAAGTAGGGCTCCGGTAGATTTAGCTGCAAAGGCTTAAGATGCTACTACTGCCGTTCATGTGAGGTTATCTCCCCACAGCAAAGATGGTAGAAAAGGAGTAATATGGTCTCAAATATGAATACGGGCCAACATTCATCATTAGTCTACTAATACTGCAGGCTACGAACTCTGGCAGCTGAGAGGGGATGTATCCCAACGTGGGAACAGGGGCCTCCAAAAGCAGAGCATAGTGGATGTTTGGGGACTGTAATATCTTAAACCACTGCAACCTAAATCTACCAGAATGCATTTGCCAGTACCATACATGAGTAAAAGTGGAGTTGGGATAAAATGCACACCACAGAAACCGTTTCCTCACTTATGGGAAGAACGTCTGGTAGTTCTGCTAGTCTGTCCCTCATATAGCAGATTTTTTGTGGCTTTTACAATTTTACAAATATCAACTTGAGGAAATAAATATTAGAGAAAGCTTAATGAAAGGCTTAATCATGATTTCGATGACCATGACCCAACAGAAAGCCAAGGAACCTTGCAATTAAAATAGAATACCAAACTTCTATTTATCGTACTGTCAGAACACAAAGAAATGCCACCATTAATTATACCCCACACTGATTACTAGAAAGTTGTCATGCATCCCTTTGATGATGCAAGATGGTTGTTATGGCAATGAGATGCTACTAAAAATTCTTTGTAAGACTTAATTGGGTCATTTGTTTAATCTGTTAGGCTTTTTTTCCATTCTTCTCTTTTGTTTCTACTTCTCCACTTTCTTTGTTGAGTTGTTTGCTTTTAAAAAGTTAGAAGAGAAGTATTTTTTTTAAGTACTTGAGGACTTCCACTTTTTATGTAAGTTTAGATGTTTTCAAATATTGAATTCATAACCTCTTGAACAGTGCCAGTACTATCTCTCTACAACATTCAAAGCTACTCCCGTTAGACACTGTGGTCCAAAACGCTGATCAGACATGGTATGTAGATATGAAGCAGAAAAATTCCCTTGAAATCTGTGACTTGGATCCTTCTCTACCTTCCTATAACATAGAGCAGAACCCCATTCTGTTTGTTCATAAAGGCATGCGCCTATAATATAATGTATGTAATATCTGCTGAATATTCGGTACTATTCATGAAGTTAAAATTAACTTCTTGTTTTAATTGCTTGTCAGTTTCATAATCATAATTCCCATGATTTAACCTGCTTTCTTAGGGATCTGCTACCTTTCCATATAGAACTTCACATTTTTCACCAATTTTTACTGTTTAAAATGTATATGTATGTAAATTATTATGCATCTGAGCCTTTCACATCAGAGGTACAGTATAAATACTAAATCAATGTGGAAAACATCAGGTCTGCTTTAACTTGACTTGATTATACCTAAATATAAAAAATAAATTAGCATTTTAGTCTATTTTTAGTTGTCTTCATTGTATTATACTGTATAGTTGTTCAAAGTGTATAGATTCCCCCTCCAACTATATCCTATAGATTTATGCTAATAAAGTGAAACTTATCTTTAAAAAGCTCATGAGGAACTAGGAAGAGAAAGTCAGTTGTCTACTATAGATATTCTTTAACTGAAGGACAAATATGCTGGAAACCTTTGAATACTGCGTTTTATCTTCTCTCAAAACAGAGCTACAGATGGTCAATTTAGAACAAGTTTTACTACAAAAGGACAGAGATATTATAAAGCCTTCTTTTAATTTCTATGGCATTTTTTGCTCATGTTTTCCATAATTTATTATTGATTACTCTTTGATTTATTACTTATATTTTAGCTAACAATTTAGTATTCAAGAGGTTTTAAAAATAAAACAGCTACAAAATGCTGCAGTTCGGCATTAGTGCCAAAGACCATTTTTCTTGTCCATGGACGTGATTGACATGTGAATGTGACTCGGGAAGAAAACATTATTAATATGAAGAAAAGTTATGACTTTTGAACAATGTTGCCTTGCCTCGTAAGTAATTCCCTGGGTTATATCTGCATTGCATATTCTGATAAGTATACACAGTCAGGTTTGCTTTACACGTTTTAGTTTCTTTAATAATTTTGTTAAATGCAGAAGAGGGGAAAATAAAGACACATTATTAATAAACAAGCAATTAAACAGGTTAGGGCAACAATGCAATGCTGGTCATTCAGGAACCCTGTGCTAATTTTAATTAGCTGCTTTCCCTTGCTTTCAAATGTAATTAAAGCAGCTTAGTTGTGCTCAGTGATGCAAACCACCTTATTTAATCACTAACATTATTTCCCTGAACTATTAATGATTTTCAAAACGCTTGTTTATGCAGAATTAGAACAGTAATTATCTTACCAGTTAATTTTGTACCTTCACATTTCACACCTCGCTCAAACGTCATTCATTTACCACAGCCTTTCTGTCAAAACAAAGAAATGCTTGTTCTAAATGTGCTTCTGACTGCCAAATTGAAAGCCAAGTTTTGTAACACTAATAAAGTAGCTCCCAAGTGAAACAGGTGTAGTAATTTAGACCCTTCCTGTCTCGAGCTTGCACGTACATGCTATGTCTTTTCTTTATTAGCTTTAAAATGAGAGCTTGGTGTGCAAAATAAGCTATTTAATTCAGACTTGTGGAGCAGAATATAATCTTTAATTTAAACTCTAGCAGTAAAAAAAGGCCTTTAATTTTAACTGGCATGTGCGTGTGAATTTGAATTAATAATCCAGAAAATTGAAACTGTTTTGCTGCTGTTGCTGGATACTGACTGTTCTTCACATGCCCTTAGTTTCACTCACTCTATTTCTCTCTCTCCCAAGCTTTGCCTAGTGCCGGTTTTATGACGCTGCTGTCTTACAGACAGAAAAGTACGCTAAGAAAGAAATTCTCTGTTGACTAACTCTTGCAAAAAAGTAGGGGGGTTAAAAGGAATACTTAGATCTGTATTAATTCAGCTGACAAAAAGAATATAATTGGTGTATTCATTATATCTACTTAAGACATAATTCAAATAGCCTATGAATTTACACTTGATGAATCATCAGATTTAAAGGTTTTTTCTTGTTAGTCCTTTCAGCGTAAGGCAACAACCAGTTGTGTACTTACAGTCACAAAATGCAATAGCCTTACAGTCATTAAGCAATTCTTCCTCCCGACTCTTTTTTGAGAAAGGGAAGTCGTCCCTATTTCACGGCAATTAACCAATAGCCCAGTGTCATACGAAAGGAAATCTGTGGCAGCCCCAGAAATCAGACAGGGCACCACGTTTCAGCTGAGAGGGCTCCGCGCAGGCTCCGCGCTCGCCGCCTCACCCCGAGCGGTGCAGCGCCTGCCCGCGACGAGCGCGTGCCGCTGCTGCGTCAGGAGACGGCTTGTGAGCTAACGGAGCGCGCGCCAGGAGCCGTCCTGACTCCTTCCTCTTTGGGGCCACAAACCAGGCGAACAAACATCCATCGACTTGTGTTTGGGCTTACGGTTCAGTTCAGCTCAGAATTTCATCCCCACAATAGGAAAATAGACTAAAAGCCCCACTGTAAATCTGGCCTTCCACCTACATGCTGCGTATGTGGACAACAGGGATACACTCACATTTGCTAAAACCCCTTCCAGAAGAATGTGACAAAAAAGAACGGATTTGATGTAGTGCTTCTACCCCTGCCATAAGCTAACAATTGTTTTTGCAGCTAAGGTAATTGCAAAAAGAGTATTAGATCTTACCCTTTAAAGACTCATTATCATGATTAAATTTAAACATGAAAGCAGTGCATTTGACCTCCGCTGGACTACTTCCAAGCAGAAAGTTACCCATATAAGCAAGGGATGGCAGGATGGACGTCTAAGAGTACAATAATATTCGTGCACGTGTTCGTTACAAGCACTGAATCGCCGCAGTCAAGATTTTAAATATTACATTGTATTTTGTAAATATTCTTTCTAAATACATTATAAATTATACAGAAGAAAGTAGAGACCAATGTGCAACAGAAACTGTTTTAGTTAAAAAGCCACATTTTGTTTAAAAGCTTTACATGCAATCTAACAAAGTAGTTATATTTTAATATATTTAAATATAGTAGATTTTTCAAAAGATTCTATAAATTTGAGACAGCTAAACTTATTTCAATATTTTTTGAATGCCCAAGATCCATGGTCTCCTGGCAACTAGCAATCACATGGCTGTATAGGTTTTGGCCTACTGTTACAATGCTGTTATGTGTTTCGTTGATGATTTATTCAAACCCAGTTTCAAACCCGCTGTTAGCTCCCTCATTGCCTTAATGCAGCTAGTCTGCCATTCATAACTGTCAAGAGCCAATTCACTGCGACTTGGACTTATTCAGCCCCCAAAGCGCGTGGTGTACATGCTCCGTTTTGTGCCTGGGGATGCGAATACACACTGTACTTCCCATTCCTGTAAGCGGAGCTCTACAGTTTTTAACACCATGTAATATTTCTTTCTGGTTATCACGATATTCAACCATGAACTCCAAAGACTACTTTGTGTGCTGTTCGGTGCTGGGAGGTGGCAGTAATCCTGACCGCCTCTTCCCTAACGGGGGCACAGAGGGAGAGGTCAGTTTAACATACTGTTCTTACAGTCGGTAACTGTACACAGGCAATACAAGGGGTATGATTTTACAGAGGAACAGGAAAGACAGGCTCCTCTTCTAAAAACAATGCTGTACTTGGAGAAACAGCAATGGCCTTCTTTTCTTAAACAGTGACTTACTACTTTCTTCTTTGAAAGGCAGAAGATGGCTCTAGCAATTAGAGAAGTAATCACAGTAGGTATTTACCCTATTGAGGACGATATATCAATTCCCTTGGTCAAACATGGCAACTGTATAAATAACATAAAGAGAAAATGGGTATTGAAAATAAAATATTATTTAACAAGTGTAGTTATATTTTAATATAACTCTGTTAATTCAGTAGTTTCAAAAAGGCTTATTTGAACTGGAGGCTGTAATAGTTTTTCATATTGAATAACATGGTAATATGATTCTCTCCATTCTGTACACATAAGGAACATTCTAAAATGCGTTGCCACAATTACACAGCAGCAGTGTGCATGCTACAGAATATTTAATGTGAGCCTGGGAATAAAGCTGGTTCAAACTAATCATAAATAGACATTTTAACATAATGATTCTAGAATAGTATGCTTTGCTTTAATTTCAAGGATTCTTGTAGGCAAAACATAACATTCTGAGGATTAATTTGATTTAAATTAGGACTATTGTAAAATCCAGGTTCTGACCAACTGGCAATTAAATAAAGCTTTTTTTTTTTTTTTTTTTTTTTTTTTTTTTTTTTTTTTCCTGGAGCAAAAGGACTTACTATTTCTCTAAAAAGGAAATTATAGGAAATTATTATTAAAATATCTATTTAAAGATGGCAGCAAGAATAACTGGAGGCTCAGGAGGTCTTTTCTTGAGTGTTTGCTGATGTTTTGCTCACCTTCTTGGGAATTTTGATGGAGGAATAAAATGGCACTGTATTTTCTGGACAACTTGATGTTTGTCTTTGCTGTCAAGCAAAAAGGGATGCAATTCCATTCATATGGAGAAGATCAGAACAATATCACAGGCATATCACATATTAAGAGGTCTAGACTCCCTTTGGTACACAGAGACTAACACTCAGGGCTCCCCCTAGCCCTAATGCATCAAAGTTGTTCATTAAGAACAAACATACTTTCTTACCAGCTCTACAAATTTTCATGAAAAAGATGTTAACACAAATAACTTCTTACAATTGTTCAAAATTATTGCAACATCAATTAACTACACTATGCTTCAAGCCTGATGCTGGAAACACAGCAGTGTCCTCTCACTGTTTATACTCAGGAGTGGCTGCAACAGGACTACGTGGCATTATACTGTGGAAAAAATACTCTAAGACTTCTTAAAGTAAGAGTCACAAGATAGATGTATATGCATATACCTAGGTTTTTCAAAGGGATAGTTGCCCTGGAAAATTAATCATCATTCATCTTATACTAGACTATTTCAGTTCAAACTCATGGCTTCCTTTAAAATAAACACAGTGGACTCAATTCACCAGGCTGTTACATTTGTTTTGTGGCAATGTAAGGTCATTAAATTTAACTAGCCTGGAAACGGCAAATATATCCAGCGTTGAGGCTTTATCTTAAGCTAAATACAGCTCATTGCTGCTGGAGGTATATTCCCCAGAAATTATGAATTACTTTACCTTGCTTAATAAAACAAAACAAAACCCCAAGTTAATCAAAATCTTTTGCAAACTTGGAAAAAAGGTTAGAGTACTTTCATCTCAATGTCTTTCTGCATGTTGACCTACAAAAATATCTATTCTCCAGACAGATGAGGCAATAGGCAGTATTCCTATGGTCTCTTTCAATGTATTACACTGAATGCTGTTAATTTTTTAGATGCATGAAGCAATTAAATATTGGCTTTCTCTTCCTGAATGCCTACTGAGTATGCTGGGATGACATCAGGCGGAAGTTCAGGCAGAATCAATACTGATTAGAATTTTCTATAGTTATCACATCTATAAGATATACAGCGTTCATGGAATAATGGCTGGGACTTTGGGTCAAACTTTTCACACTGTTAGCCTCATGGATAAATCCACAGAAACACCTGAGCCGAACTTGTGCTGTACCAAACTGTCCTCCTTGTACAGAGTCACTAAATTGGAGACTGTACAACTCAAGGAGTAACAGGAAGGAAAACAAGCTGCAAGAAGGTAACATGGAACTTCAACACAAAAACAGTTCTGCAAGCCAGCAGAGAAGATTACAGAATAATGGTTAGGTCAAAAGTAGTGGACGCATGAAACAGTAGGTTGGGAACAAGTGGTTTGGAAAAACAACATCTGGAGTCAGAGAGGAACATGAGGGTACTGCTAGAAAATAATACTAAAATTCATCGTATTTATGCATAAAAAGATGACATTTTAGAACTTTTTTTCTAATTCAATCATGGCGCAGCTTCAAGTTCTACTGTAGAACTGAAGAAAAGGAAATGGAAGGCATACAACATAGGTTCAAGGAAAAAATTAATCTGTCATAAAAACTGATCACAGAAGACAAGAATGAAGATGAAAGTGAGAAGGTCATCACCAGGTAGAATCCAAGGAAACGCAAGGAAACATAAGTATTCATATAAAAATTCTCCACAAGACTGATCACAAATATGACCAGTGAAAACTTAACATATAAGCCAAACCTGAGAATTTAAAGAGGCAAAAGGAGAACACACAAACCATATAACATTAGTTTGTCTTCTGTGTGTAATTTGAACTCTGAACTTCACAGATAAAATAATGTATTTTCTGGAAAAAAATAGGTATTCATTGATTCTTCTCTCTCTTTTCCATACTGGAGAGACAGTTACAACAGGACCTGAATCTGAAAAGATTTTTGCTTGATCATTTAACACTTCTAATCATATCTCAGGGCCTTGGGTTTCTACAGAGGTTGAAAGCCACGCAAGGATTGCACCTTCTCCTTTTTAAAGCTATCTTCTACTAAAGATGTCCTCTTTCCCTTGTAGTTGTCAGATCTCACAGCCCTGGCTTTTAGCTCTGCCTGTTCAGATCTTACTTAAACATTTCCACCTTTCAGCTATTCACAAGAAGGTGAGTTTTTGTTTATAACCTCAAGGCCACAGATTGCAATTAGTGTTTCCACATCCTTCCCTGTGGAAGAACAGAGCCATGTATGTTTATGAAGTTTCTTGCCTATAGTATTGTACTTGCCTCCAAAAAGTTGTCTAGAAGCAAAGCCTCCAATTCTTAAAGCACCTCCCCAGTGCTTTATATACTATGTTTCCATGTTTTTTGAAAAATCACATTCTGAAATGAAGTTAGGTTTGGGAGAACACCAAGTGAGCAAGAGATAGTTAATGCCATCTTTAAATACAAAGAGATTAGCACACTTCTGTTTTAATAAAAAGGAGAACAGCAGAGAGGGAAAAGATTCTTCACTCTAGGCAAACTCAGAGGCAGAAGTAACACAAAAATTTTCCAACTTGTTACCCAAAGAGAGTAAACTAGTCACTGGGGATGCAGAAGTATTTACCTACTGCCTGTAAGGATCAAGGTGGCCTTCTCCGTTAGCATCATAAACAGTGAAGCTAGAATCATTGTGCACATTCAGACAAAACACAGATCGGATGGTCAGTCCAGTCTCCTTGCAGAAAGTGATGTTCAGCAAGTCAGCTCATGGCCTAGGTCTCATTTCAAGAGACTGGCTGATGTCCCACAGCTCTGGTGCAGGTTGCTCTCTCACTACCTTGTGCATTTAAACTCAGTGCTCAGAAGCTCTGCCAGCTCAGAGGAAACACATAATCCTTTTGTAACCTGCTTTGACAGCGTCGGAGTTGACTGATGTAATAGGTAGGAAACAGAGAGCCTAATAAATCTTATTAAAAGTTAAAAGTTTCAGTCCAATAGCCAAAGGTGCATGAGGTAATGTATCCACAGTTTTCAATCACAATCTCCTCTATTATGGCCTATTTCAACCAGCCTAATCTAAAATGAATATATTAGGTTTTGTGTTTTTTGCAAAGTTGCTGCCAGTGTCTCTCTGCCCTTCCTCCTGATTTGCTTGGTAGTTTGAGAGCCTAAGGGAAGGGTGGATTAAATTGGAAAATATAAATAACAAATCAAAAATTAAAATTGATTGGATAAACAATTTCCCTTAGTCTGTTTCTTAATAAGTGATCGATTTTTTAATCAATATTCATTATTTCTCAGAACATACCAAACTGTTTATCGAATAAATGAATAGCTGGAACTACAATGACATGAAATCAAAAAGGTGAACCAATTTCTTTAATAACATGGGCTGAACAGGCCACCTCATCTTACCTGGCTGAAACTAAAAGTCAGAAATTCAAGACCACTGAGCAAATGACTCAAATGCCGGATGCAATTTGTGTTAGAGAGCGTGTGTTTTCATGCTTTGTATGCACAGGCGTGTAGCCACATGCTGATCTGCATGACATTTCTAAGTCGCATTTGAAAGTTTCTTTCTTTTTGATACAACTTTTGTGTTCTTTCCCACACTTCTTCATTAGTCAGCATACTGTAAAGCTTCTGAAATTAAATTCAGATCTGAAAAATGAGATCTGTAAACCTGTTCACAGCAAAGTGTTCAGGCATGGCAAATAGATTTCTCTAATAAGTTTTTATTCACCAGTATCATATTCAGTGGCACATATAAACTATATACTGCATCCTAAAATATATTTCAGACTATTTTATATTGCTTGGCATAATGTAAAAAATAATCTCCTCCTTTAGAGGTACAGACTTTCTGAAGCTCTTTTCTTCAGTCGAAGAAAAAACACTTCTAAAAAGCCCTTATACGGCTAACCCCACTAGTATGAAAGAAGAAGTATTTCCAGGATCAAGCGTAAGAAAAAAACATAGGCCTTTATACTCCAGACAAAGGATTTAGTGGAAATATTCATTGTTGTGCACTAGGTCACAAAATCTCCAAGATATGTTTGCACATTTATTTAAAACACAAGCAAACATATTAATCTGATTCTACTTAATACAGATCATATCTTGTACATGATCTTCAACTCCTAAAATCTCTCTCAGTATGGGGAAATAGCTAAACTTTATTTCTACTCATAACACACATGATTCTACTTCTTTTGAAAAATATATATACTGTACTAATCAACTGTTAATTAATGGGTAGGACCTTTCACTTTAACATCTGTTTTAACTTGTCACAATTAATTGAATGTATGACCAAACTGTGACACAATTCTCTAGGTCTCAGAGATGAAAGTACGAAATAACTTGAGCAAGGAAAAGAAGCTGGAGGATAGCAGCCTCAGTTCGTACACATTTTGCAGATGAAGTCCATGTGTTCACTGGTGTCACAAGTAATTATACAGGAATCAAATATCACTCTATCATGTTATGCTGTCATCTATAACAATACTAACTAATATAATAAGAAGAGCCTTCATGCAACTCTTTTGCTGCAGATCACAAAACATTTGTGCAAAAGGTAAAGGCCCATAGTGAAACAAAAATCCAATCTAAAATCTAAATCTTCAAATCTAATTTCACTTTCAATGTCAATCCACCATACCACATCGCCTCCCCATAATAAAGCTATCAATTCTGTAAGCAGTAGTAAAATTATCAGTCTCCAAATACTTCATGTGTGAAAGAAATAATTAAACGGAAGGAAATCAGCAAAAGCAAGAAAAAGTTTAGTGATGGGTCACTAGGACCCACTTCTTCACGCCGCCGCTCTGCACCTATGCAGAATTTCAGCAAAAGCAACCCGCAAGAGTGTGTAATCAGGGAACAGCTGTCACGCTAACCTTAAGGTTAAAAAATGTTAACTACTGAAATGAAACTGTTTCCTGCCACGGTATATAAACATGCTGCAGGAATTCTAGTCCAGTCCTCATTGTGGATAACGCACGTATTTATAAAGCATTTCAGAACTATCTGACCACGCAGCAGCGATAATCACTGGTCAAAACAACCTTTTCCCCAACCCCAAACACAGCACTGCAGACACAAGCGCTAGGGATGCATCCGCAGAGCTTCCAGCTGCCGCAGTCTGGCATTTTGCACTGTCCCCTTTAACATACATCTGCATGAGTTTGTTAAGGTCCAGTCGCCCGTTGGAAATGTGACGAAATATGTTATTTTCCAGTATGAGATTGCTTAAAATGGCTGTGATTGTCCACATTTTAGTTGAGGCAACAGGAGACGGGGCCTTGCAGGGCCTGAAGAGCGGGCTGGTTTACTTCCCACGGGCTGGCCAGAAGATGGTGGCAGAGAGCAGCTCGCCCTGCCTTCTTCCTCGCTTTGGGCCACCGGGATAATTTCAAACCTTCAGAGACCTTCGGGACATCTCATTACACCGCTATAAAAGGGTCTCCTGACTTGTGCCACCGACTGCTCAGAGCACTGTTGCACGTCCCCTTCATTCAGCTAGCCCCGGGCACTCGTGCCAAGCCGCCACAGGCAGCATGCCCGCTTCTAGAGGACTGTCCACCTCTGCCGCACAAGCGAGGACCCTGGCATCGGTTTTGGTAGTGATAAAAATCAAACATTTTCTGGAGCCATTATTGCCTAAAATGTTAATGCAGTTTACTTTTTTAAAATGTGATCGATAGCTGGGGGGAAAGTGCCCATAAATTACTAAAGGCAAATACCCTTCTATTAGCACTCAGGAGATTTTGCAACATTTGCCAGTCTCTGTTTTACTGGAAAAAAAAAATTAATTTGCTGAAAGCCTAGCTTTTTTACCTGTCTTTGTCTTTCTCCATAAAAGAGGGATATTTTTATCATGAGTCATTTAGGAGATGTAATTCTAATGTACTATAGCTATAGGTTTCAATTAATGCTCTACCTCTCTGACAGTCTTTACGTTTCATGTTTTATGAAATCATTAACTATTGTCATGTTTCTATTATGATACTATTAGGAAATAAAGAGACGTATGTAAATGGAGATGTAAAATAAATGCATGACAGTTACTAGGAGCAACATCTGTGCACTATCATACATGTTTACACTAATTTTCTAAAGATTGTTCCATTCATTACAGAGCATTGTTACTCACTGTGGCACAACCCTTATTTCCATGCATTTAGGGATGGAAGCAAAGAGAGGGTAAATGAGAGCCTAATCAATACCACTTTTCATTTTGCTTCTAATGTGCTGCCTTTCCCTTTCTTTTCCTCATGCACAAATCCAAAAAAGATCCTGACGTTACAGTCATAAAATGTAATTCTTCTGCAGAAACACAGACAATAATGCTTTCTGTATTCAGGCGTATTGCATATTCTAATGGCATTTGGCTAAATTGAGTATGGATTTAACATCAAAGGCTTCATGAATTTTTCAAATGAGATATTAAAGTCAATATTTCAAGTGAAAGATATTTCAATTTAGTTGCATACACAACAATAAAAAACTTCTACAAGGCAGAGGAACTAGTGGCTATGGCAGTATTAGTTCATTCAGGAAATTATTAGTTTATAAGAAAATCAAACAGAAGGTTGTGATATGGCAATGACACTGAATAAATTAGACTAACCGATACACACTAACGTACTTTATCTCTTGGAGTCTGAAGCAGAACTTGCCACTGGCGTGTTCAGTGCTTCAAGCAGGGCTTGGTTTGGGGAATTTCATTCATTTATTTTGGAAATTCAAATGATTAGCATCAAGATTTGCATTTACAACCTCGGAAATCTGCGTATTTTCAACTCTGAAAGGGCTGGGCCTACTGTATGCAAAAAAATCCCCAACCTCGTTTATTTTTTAATCCAAGTGCATTTTGCTTCAAATTGTCAATGCTTATGCAATGCTGCTTCTGCTTTCACAGTGAGTTATTGAATGTTCAAGCTCAGTGCCAGCAAAAAGTGTACTGAGCTCTGAAAACTTTGTGTGCTGGCAGGCAAAGCCACAAAGACTTGCAGACAATAAGAACACAGACTCCCGTGGTTCATTTCCTTTCCTATTTCCTATGCCCTTTAAATCAGCAAAATACCCTATTATGATGTCTTGACATATCACTGAAGAACACATGCATTTATATCACTTAACACAGCACGGGAGAGCTTGATGCGATACACAGACATGTGGCACTTATTTAAGCATTTATAATCACAGTGACATTGTGTTGTAACACCAAACACGTCATCTGCTCGCATATGGCGTAACAGCAACCACAGATAAAAACTGCCGAAGATGCAACAGTTATTGATTTTATTATTAGGGATTATATTAATTAAAACTAACTATAATGAATAATAATAATTATAATAATACAAAGAAATACTGCACCTGTGGTGACCCACCACAGCTACCACAGCAAGGGCAAAAAGGCTCCCTACGTGCATAACGCATTCATGGAAACGCCGGCTGATTCTTGCGAGTGCCCTTGAACACAGGTGGGAGGGCAAATCTCTTTGGATACTGGGGAAAGTAACATTAAAACTATCATTATCAGGTAGTTTGGGCCCACAACATGGACATGACAACAAAAAGCCTTCATCCTAAAAATATTTTCTTGAAACTAGTGGGTTGTTTGACTCTGCAGTGTTTGCTCTTGCACTTTAAGGGCTCGCAAGATCCAGAAAGATGAGACTGGCGCTAACCAAAAGTTAAACTGCTAGGCCTATTTCTACTGTCCAAGGTGCGACTGGACAGAAGGCAAATACTGAGCAGCAAACCTGTTATTCAAAGCTGTCATTGTGAATAGTCTATAAAGAATGTTGATTTTCTAAAGACAGTTTTTAGCCTAAACAAAGCTAGTAGGCTTGGGGGGAACACTTGCAGAGACGCAGGCATGTCACCTTTCCCCACTCAGACACTAGGTAATTTGCAGCACTGTTTAATTTAGCCAGTGGGGACCCTGTAGGTCTTAGGGTCCTAGACAGTTACCTGTTTGCTCATCCCTACAGCCTTCTCTGAAGCTCTGTATTTAAAGCATAAAATGTGAAGTACCGCCATCTCCAATGCGATCAGCTGGGGATAAGTACCACTCTCAGAAACTGTATGCTCAGAAGTAGCATTTCTTGTGGAAACAAAGGTAAAGCAGAAGTTTTGTACGGTTAACAGTATCCACTAATAAGTAGAATTATATTTTCAAAATTATTTCTGGGTTTGGGAAGCATGGTTTCCTTCTCCTCTGTCGTGAACTCTGGTCATCCTTGAGATGGATTTGAAAAATGCAGCTCATACTTAATGAGTCAGCAGCACATCCAAAATCTTCCAGTTGAAATTTGATCTTTTTTATGACATTACTTAAAATGACACTGTTAAGGTGAAAGATATCCCTATGATCTCCAGTCATGCTGCGAATCAGTGTTCAAGGATTCTGAATTCAGCAATTTCCCTCTTGAGTATGGGTGTGTACATAAATTTAGAAGTACCTCTCTCCTGAGATCTACGTCAACAAGAGAGCTCATATGGTTCCTTGGAGCATGCAAATAAGAAAACAGTTCACATCTCATGCTGTACATAGCTTCTGTTGTCAACGTAAGTTTTTATAAAAACATAAGTGTAAATTATCCATAGAAATAAATTGAAGAGATTGTGCTATCTAAAACATCATTTGGGGTCTCTATTAACTGGCGATTATCTGCACTGATCCACATTACAATTCCATTGCGGATGTTGCTGACATTAAGACATATGATGAAGAAACTACAGAAAGAGCTTATTTAAGACACAAGTATATTTAGCATTAATTGAACATAGGCAGTGCAAAGCATCTTTCATGGGAGTTCAAGATTCCTCCTATATCCTTTGCAATTTTATATATGTGTTTATAAATAAAAAGAGAAATGAAAGTCCATTTGGCAGCCATTTATTTTCTCCAGTTTAACAACCTTCTTGATTTGTTGTTCTGCTGTTTAAGCTTTTCTCATTTTTCCTTTTGCTCATCTTGGAAATGCAACTGTGTTTAAGTAGCTGGACTGAAACTCATGACATGAGAAGGGCTGGTTACATCTTTTCAAATCTAACATCCCTACACCTGGAGGAAGCAAGGCTGCTTCTAGACTTGCAAAGAAGTTAATGGATTCAGCAGTAACCAAGAGGCTTGAAAAGGATCGTACTTCTGCGCGTTTCCCTCCCCTCCACCCAGTACGAGATGCTGGCAGACCACCAAGGCTCCACCAAGGCTCCGAGCATCCTATACTGCACTGCATACAAGAACTCACAGCTTTTCCATCAGGGAAATAATGCCTTTGGGCACCGCGCGGACCTGTCTTCAGGGAGAAAGGAGTATTGAGGATGAAGGAGGCAGTCAAGATGCTGGGACAGAAAAGAGGGAAATGACTGAATGACCAGTTAAAGAAACAATCCCTGTATCTGCTAACATTATAAGAGCTAGAGAACTGCCTATCAAAATCGGCATGCGCCTTTTCACATTGTAGCTACCACAACTTTAGTTTCATTCTTGTAAGCATAGCACTTGCCATTTCATACACAGAGAAAAATCACCGTTTGCTTAAAAAGTTTCTGGAGGTAGATATTGGAACAATCCTGCTCCTGAAAACCACAGTGAGTGCATACAGAGCAGAAGGGACCCCTTGAAATCAGCCAGGCTCTGCACGACCACAGACAGGCACCTTCCACAATGCAAGAACTGAAATCTTACAGCATAACCCAGCATTCAGCTTAACACCCTGGCACCATCTGAGGAACAATATTGAATAATATCCATCCATAATACCCTTCCTCGCTTCAATCTGGTATTATGAATAATGTTGCCATTTGACCAAACATTGAGACCTACTGCACTGTTTGCCCGTTTCTTAATAAAACCTCAGCAAGTAGGTCCCCTGCTTCACAACTTCATCGTGGTTACTATGATCACTGGAAATAATGGGGCACTAGCACAATCCTAGACCCTGTTTAAATGTCAAAATGACCGTAGCAAATTTTTGACAGTGCTGTTTCTAACTGAAACAACTATGCATCCCCCTCTTTTTTGAGGGAGACTGCAGTCTCTCTATTTTTGCTATGCATTATACTACTACTTTGCAGTGTAAAGCCCATATAAGTACTTATGCTTCTGGATAGCTGGCCTTTGTTTTTACTTTTTTTGCCATTGGAGAAAGGTCATTTCTATTTGGATATAAAGACATACATTTCTGTACATCTTCAAAGTTTTGGTTAGACCACTTTTCTTTTTATTATATCCAAATAATGTGGAGTATTGCGTACCTGTGGACATAAGACTGTGATCATATGTACTGAATGCAAAGAACAAATTTCTAGTGGATGCAAGAAGGAGTGACTAGAATGAAAAAAAGTCAAGTTACCTGTATCTGAGTGCTAATCTGTTAGGAAATACATTCCAGAACAAATCGAACCAAAGAATAAACTGACGACTGCCTTGATGGAAGAGTTGGAAGAGTTTCCATTTTGCATAATATCCCCTACAGCATTATAAAGCATGTAGCTAGCTTTCTCCAGGACAGATTCATCCTTCTTCTCTGGCATGGTGGCAGGGGAGGAGAGTGCCAGGAGCATCCTGACTGATCAAAGATGCCAGATGACCTTTCCCTGTCCTGAAACTCAATCAATAATTTTGTAAATTTTGTACCACATCAAAATTGCATCGAACAGCAACTGTCAAGTTATATGTTCAGAACAACCCCTACATGTTTAGTGAAGTGTCTCTAGTTCAGCATTTTGGAAAAATTCTTTCTTTTCCTCTTCCATTTGTTACAGGCTAAGGCCACAACATTAGTGCTCCTTTTAGGTAGAACTAAGATGCACAGACCCAAATGGAAACCGGCCAAATGGGAACAATTCTTTACCTGGGAAATACATTTCTTATAAAGCCTTAGGTGGTTAGCAGTATTTGTGATAGTCCTCTGAGCTAGTGTGAATTTTGTACGCTTTTACAGAGTGACAAAACAGGAAATAACTTAAGAAAACACCTTAGTCAGCAGAAATCAAAATAAAAAACTCCGTACAGGTCCATTGAAAAGGCTAAAAGGCAATCAAAAATCAAACTGTTTACCAGGCACACCATGTCAAGCGTAGGAGCAACTGCAGTGCAAAGTATAATAAACAAATTTCTCTATTAATGTGAATTATACATATGCTTTCTCTATCAACGCCATACAGATGTGTAACCCACACAGAACCAAGGAAGACGGTAGGAGAACTTACTTGGGTTCAGTACTTCAGCACTGAGCTCTGTGTGCTCACCCATCCACCTCCCTAAGGAAAAGAAATGTTACATGTCAGGAATGAGTCCAGTAATTATCTTCTAGCATAGAGGCAATGCCAGCAACATTCTGGTAATGGCAGCATTAATGCTGAAAGTTTACATTTTCAAAAGAGAAAACATTTACAGACACAATCTGGATATTTTAACTGTCATAAGCCTCAGTGATCCGATACTGCCTAGCTTTGTGGCCAAGGCATTAATTCACTGGTGTCTATTAGCCACCATAATCTCAGTATTTCTCTAACAAGTTCAATACTTAATCCAACAAAATTTAAAGAAGAAAAGCAAGGACCACATCATTATTAACAAATAAGATAAAAACAAGGAAAAAATAGAAATAGATTACGAAAGTATCTTCTATTCTATGATGTGACCACAACATAGCATAAAGCAGCAAAGGTTTATCGAAATTCAAATCCATTGTACGCATTATAAATCCCCATATGCAGAGTATAACTGTAACACAGCTGCTTGGTCAATTATTTCTCTTACCTGTCGAAAACAAAGCAAAACAAAAAAAGCCCCAAAAGCTCACTTCTACAGGGGAAGGACACAAAGAAAAGACAAAACATTTACTGTATATGGGTAATCAAAAGCACATTTGTACCAGAAATATAAATAGGGGACACTGGAAAAAATACTTAAATAATAAAGTCCTCCATGTAATTCCAAGGAAAATTAGATGAAGTATTGAAAAGGATTGAAAAAGTGTACACAATTCATTACACGGACTATGGTAACGCTTGGCTATAACTAGTGCCGAGTTCCTCACTTTAACAAGCACAGCCTTCACGCACAAATTAAAAATAAACAAATAAAAAAGATACGAGTATGACCTCACTCATTGGCAGTCAATCAAATTGCAATTTGTCCCAAGAATTCCGAAGCCACTTCCTTGTAACACATCAAGAACTCATGCTTATTGAACCGATCTGAATAAAGCCTGAATTTTTTTCTGGCTACGGCAATTGGTTGTTCCTATCAAAACATTTGGTTTTATGTAAACGACTGCTTAATGGCTAGATGGAACCATAGCAGGATGTTTAAAGTTAAATCATGCTCACTTAACTTGGTAGTTTCAATGCATCATCACTTAATAAAAGTACATTTCTTTAAACTGAGGGCTGTACAATACAGCAAGTAGTCTGATGTTAGGGTGCAATGTCACTGACGTTAATGGCAAACTTTAATAGTGACAAAGAATAGTCCTAAGTCTTTAACATACATACATTACCATAACTTTAAAAACAGCAGTTTTCATTAATCATACAATGGCATGTTGTTTCATTTGCAGCCAGCTGATTAAAATACAGATATATTTTCCTGAACATCATGGAAATTGCAGGCACTCAGCAGTTCTTTCAAAAGGTTTTTTTTCTAAGCTGAAAATAAGCAAGAAGAATTCCTTGTTTCATCACTGGACTATGTATTTTAGACTACACATATAGTTGGAGACGTCAGCATAGCAACGGACAAAAAAGGTCTTACGTAAAACAATGAAGGAATTCAATTTTCTGCCAAAACAAGAATAAAGCTTCAGGTAGAGAATGGCTGAGGCAATGCCCTCCATCCTGTTGCTGCAGCATTTCAAACTTAACCCAAAGAAACTCATTCAAATTTTGACAAGAGAAGCCTGAAAACAGTATCATAAGCTGTAGATAGATACCTGCAGTTTTATATTTCTATTTTCATGAATCCAAACTTCCTAAAGTGTTTGAAATACAGAGAAGTCTACACTGAAAACAGAATGATTTCTTAGGGAATGGGACAACAGTCTAGGGACCTTTAGGAATCTATTGTCCAGATCTGAGAGAATCTCAAATGAGTTAGATATACCTGAATATCTTAGGGATCATCGAAATCCTCAGTCTGAATAACAGAAAAGGAATAGTTAAGATCCAAAATATGATTTCATCTCAGGCCTATGTCCTCTAAACATATCATTGCCTATTATTTACTTAGGAGTTGAACTACATATTTAGCTCAAACTAAAGATATAATTTTTGCCTATTTCCAAAAGTGATGCAATGTGTGTCTCATTAAACTCTTAGTCATAAAAATAGGTAAAAACTGGTGGTTATGATAGCTTTGGAAGGTGGATGAGGCAAGATGAGATTTCCAGCTTGTAGAGCAATGACTGTTTCTTTGCTTATGTTTTCGAAATCTATACAAAGGGTAAGAAAGGAGCTATCAGAGACTTTTGCCATCAGCTTAGGAGAGGCTGAAGCAGAGGATGATTTCTCTGTGTATGTGCAACTGTTCAATATTTGCATATTCAGAAATGATAATGGTGAGTGGACACAATGAGTTTTGGGCAAAGAAAGAAAGAGACAGAGGCTAAGATGGGTTTTTTAAGCTTAAGTTGAAATATTCTGTTTTCCGTTCTGTCTATAAAAGAATTTCTATTATAATAAAGTACTTCTTTTCATTCATAGAACATATCATCAAGTCTTTTTCTCTTGGATTTTTTTTTAAATTTACCAGGAAAGAATACTGGTACCCTTGTTATTCAGTGTTATTTTTCTGTCCAGTATTATTTACTGTCATTATTTACTGAATATATAACTGTACACATACTGAATACATATGCATACATACAATACTTTGCTAGTTATTGAATCACAGTTGCCATTTCCATGGGTCAATTGTTAAAGTATTATTTTCCTACAAGACAATTTGGCTAACAATTAATAAATTAATCGATTTACCAATGTACTTCTTACATTGAGTCCTTCAAATTTTGTGCTGTGTACTTTATAATCCCTACAGAGATTTCACAGACTTTTGAGAACACAGCCATGCTTGGGGACTGTGTCTGCACTTACCCATACAGACAACTGAAAAAAAATCAACATCAGCTTCTATATTGTACAATTTACCAATACAATTTTCAGTTAGGTTAAGACACACTTTATTTTAAAAGACAGGGCAGAAAATATGCTCCTTTTTAAAGTTCTCTTGCCCTGTGAGGTACTTGGATGGTCATAAAAGTTTTCAGCAAAAAAAAGTCCTCATTTCTGAAGGTAGCAATCTGCAAATGTGCTCAGAATACTTCGTGCTGGGTAGCTAAAAAGCTGTTTCACTACCCAAAGCTGCTTTCAGACTTCTCCATGTAGCAGATACCAATGATATTCAGTCACATTACCCTGGGCCTGATAAATCATTCACTGAAACCTGTTCACAAACTTAGTGGACCCTGGATCAGAGATTCCCTTCACTTCTCATCCTGTACTGCCAGACACTTGAAAACAAGGTAGCAAAATCAGTGGGTAACATTAATGCCCTGTCTGGTAAGTGTCTATTTAAAAAAGGCAAGCATTTTATTCCACAGAAATAAAATTGTACTATTATCTACATAGGCAATGGTGATCCATGAAAAGAGAAATTTGGAATTTATCATTCATCCATTTTCCACTTTTAACAAATAGAAATGTCATTTGTGCATTATAATTTGAAAAACGGAATACAGTGTCTGCCCATTATCTCCCTGATAAACTCATTCCGATGAATCAGCGGCACAACAGATAACACAAACAATACATAAAAGATCCAGTGGAAGATCAGGTACTGCATACCTAATTCTGTTTGTGGATGCAGCCCTACGTAGCAAGAGCTACACAGTGTAATAATCTTTTACAAAATGGATTATTATTTATAAAGCACCTTAAGGAGTCTGGCCTACTAACCGACAGTATTAGAGGAATAATAACTAATTCCTCTAATACTCATTGTCTACCAGTGAATATATACTGGACACGATAAGCTACATGTTTATAATTATAATTTATGTACATATTTCCAAAGATTTTCTTTGACAATGGCATTTTGCTGTGAACTGAATACAGAACCAGGAACCAAAAGCTGTGCAGTTCTAACCTTGCCTCCCACACCAGGCTCTGCGGCAGCCTCGAGCAAACCACTTCCTCCATTTGCAAAAGGAAGATACAACCACCTGCTCGCTTACCTAGGGGAGGGTACTGGGAAACTATTCAGCCTTCAGAACCAAAAGCCAAGCCTGGCAAATCCATAATGTATTTGGCAAGTGAGTACGGCTTAGCGCGCTTCAGTCCCAGTGTCTCTTTGGCACCCTATTGTATTTTCTCTGTACACTTTTGAGGATAAGTCTAAGTCTCAGACTGACCTCTAAACCTGTCGATAGTTATGGCTGCTAAGCTCTAATCACCGAAATTGTCCCACTGACTTCAGCAGGATTAATTAGATGCCTAAAGGTAAGGGAGTAAGCAAATGTTTGCAGTGTGGGGGCTACATTTGGTGAAGGGCCAATTATCCCATTTGAAAATGTATAAATAAAAATCATGCCTAATTTGCTTCCACTACTAATGCTTTATATACTATATAATTGGAAGCAAATTAGATGCTTTATTTTAAATTGTTTACATACAAATCTTATTTTCTTAAAGAGTAGAAATCAACAGCCATTTCTTTTCTAATTTGATGCCATTGTCACACATTACAAAGACTGAGCATAAGGGTTTTTTTAGATTATCTCACTAAGTACTGAAGTGAAACATTTGATATAACACTACCCAACTGAAAACAAATTAAAAAGTATTTTGGTTTGGAGAGCACCAATAAATGGAAAAACAATCTCAAAGGTATTAGAATCCAGTTCGGTTTCATATTTGATGCACACACAGAGAAGTTTTCCTATCCATTTTAAAGATGCGGCTTGTATTCTTCCTACAAATTCCAAGAAACTGACTCATACAACTCAGACTGTTGTTACATAATCTATATAGTTAGCATCACTTTTGTTGAACTGTCACAGTATCCCTCAAAAGAAATTGACGCTTTATGTTTGAAAGGGATTTAAAAGGTTCCACAAACACCACTTAAAGCCACACTCTATCCAAGATAACTCAGTAAAAAGTAATGATGACTGATATCGGAGTGATGAGACCTTAAATTTTTAAAACAAGGCACAAGTCTTCAGCAGGTGTTCATAGAAATGGAGCCGCGCTATTTTTGCACCACTGACAGATCAAGTTTAAGAACTGCCTCATTATCTTAAGTCTCAGAGCTACATAAGCCTCATTCAGAGCTTTCTCTTGATCCTTGATGAATTTAGGTGCTGCTACAATATAGTCATATGGTTTTTACTTTTCATCTCTTTAGAGCTACTTTCAGGTGAGGCGTACACATGATCGACTGGGACATGCTTGTTTTTCTCTCAGCCTCACTAGTCAGCTGAACACATAGGATTATAATCCTGGGTCTATCACATATTGAAGCACAATTACATCTGTGTTAAACTAGTACTGGTACCCTCCAGTCCCTCTCCATACCTGACAAAAGATTTGACTCAGAGGAGGCAGATTCACTGCCTGCAATCATCTGGCTTTTGAGGCTCTCCCTTCTCGCAGGTACCAGGGCATCACATCCACAGGACACAAGAATAAAAGAGACTTTTTGTCGGGTACACAAACCCCAACAAAACACAGATTATTCCTTTGCTGCACAGTTTAATAGACAAACAAAACAAATGACCTGGAACGAACTTCTCCAAGTCTGTGGACAGGGGGATGTACCCTATTTGATCACTTTCCACCTTCCTTGATCTTTATATGCTGATACCACTAAAGTTTCCTCTCTAACCACAGTTATGTATGACTCAGGTGAATTCTTCTTTCTTACAGCCAAAATAATCACATCTATCATAATTACGAAAGGAAGATCCCCCCACAGTTGTGTCCTTTGAGGTCCAGAGCTCTTCTGTTACTTCTGGAAAAAGTTCCCTAACCTTGACAGGGCAGTAGGTCTCCGGAGTTTGTTCCACCCTATGACGACTGAAGCTTGTCAAAGAGACACAACTCTCAACAGACATTAGATTACATAGAAATTATTTGCAAGGGCACAAATTACCTCATTCGCAGCCAAATGTGAAATTACACAAAACTTAGCAACTGTGAAATAGTTGCTCCTCTCCAACCACGTCATGGCTTTCTTCCATTTGGGGGATTCATATCAGTTATGAGATTTTTGATACTGTCTGTGTTTCGCTAAACTCCTTTCGGACCCATCCTTAATTTGAAAGAAAATATTAAGAACGTAATCAGTCTGACATATTCCACTCCTCAGAAAACAGTGGTATAAACACTAATGTCTAACATACTACAAGGAGGAGGGTAAGGCTGAGTATGCTGTTTAATGGAGGAAGTGAAGAAGCTGAAGTCAGTCTGCCTAAGGAAAACTCTTCAAGTGAGAAGCACTTAGTTCGGTCTCTTTTACAAACCCTTCCCATGCAGTTCTGGAACCAAGTAATTCCAGCATTGCTGTTTTCTAAGAACACCAGATCCTTAATGGAAAAACTGCTGCTAGCTATGCGTTCATTAGAATTGGAAATGGAGAGTCACTCTTCTAGCCTGGAGCCAGAAGGTGGGCTATCTTGGAGGCAGGGTTGATAGCTTTTGAATACCAGATGAAGTCTATAGATACAAGACTGGTGTCAAATGACAAGAGCCTTAAGCAGATGGATGACAGTGTGTGTGCACTATAGGCTGTTGTTAATTTACTAGCTTGAGATAATGCTTCTTTAAAATTAAAAATGAGTCATTGAAAAACAGCCTGAGAGGCCATTGCCTGCAGATTTTAGGCCTCCTGGCAGGCCTGCATTGTGGGGGATATGGTTTTTTAGAGTTATGAAAATTAAAATTACATGTTAGAAAGAAAGGAAATGTAATTGTTTCTCTTACTAGCTATTTAGGCTATTCCTAGCCTGGATTTTTAATTCGCAAGTACATTTCTAGGAAAATGGAATAAAATAGCCATAGTAACTCATAGACAAGTATAGACTAGCCATAGCAAACGTGCAATATTAATGAATTATAAAGTGGCAAGATGTGGGTTTATATCTATAATCATGCTTTTATCATTTTAGCATGACCATGTACAAGGTCTTTCCCTTTCACAGTTGCTCTGTAGAAGTGTTTTCATTACAATTTTGGGGTATGTTGGAAGTAGCACTTTTCCTCTGCATCGATCGGGGGATGAAACTTTTCTGCCATGTCTCTTGCAGGAGTGGCAATGTATTTCCAAATCATGACATAAACAGGGCCATCTCATTGCTGCCTTGCTCCACATACATGGTCAGACACCGGATTCCATGTAAAACGTCTGAGAGAGAGAGTCCAGTTGGATAAAAAAGTAGCCAGAAGAAAAAGCAAAGGAACTGTAGAGAATGAGTATGTAAGTTTATCACTTCTCATGCTAGTCTCTGAGGGCTACCCTCCACTATGCTGTCTAAGACTGACCATGGCACTCACTATCACCTAAGTTTAAGAGAACAACGAAGGATTCAAACAGTCTGCTATCCAGAGAGGCTAGACTCTGGCTTTCTGTGTAGCCAAAAGTGATTTTGCCTACAAGGCATTCGTCTCAGGCACTGCAACAACTTAACTCATTGACTTAGAATCAGAATCTGACAGGCCTGAATAACAGGCAATAGAACCCAACCCTAAATGCCTAGACTATCATTTATTATCATCTATCAAATGTAGAAATAACAATGTCTAACATTTTAACAGTATTTTTTTCACCCCTATAGATGTTCATGCCCACTGAATATCGTTATCCCTATAATACTAGTTCAAAACCACTATCCCTGTAAGAATGGTTTAAAGGAACAGAGAGATACATCAGTTAGCGACAAGGTCGAAAGCAGACTCCAGCTCTTGTGACACCCAGTCCTGTGCCCTTGGAACATATGGTTCAGGTTAGTTTTGAAATCTCTGACTCCACTGAGCTCATGTAGAGAGCCTGCTACTTTTTTCCAACACACTCTACACTGACTCACCATCATTGACCTCAGCAGTATTACTGATGATTTACATGCATGTGAATGAAGGCAGAATTAAATATGGGATATTTAAAGAGATATTTTTCAAAACTTAAAAAGAAATGAGAGGAAAGAATGGGGGAAGAATATGCATACAGTGAATTAGTTATCCTGCATAATATACTACAATCAAGGTCATGTATAAATATTTATGTACAGTGCACTGCCCATGGAGTATTATACTGGTTCCTGTCAGACACGACAGTGACACACCAAATGGCATTTTTCAGCCTTAAAATACTTTAAGACAAAAGTATCAGCCATGGTAACTTCAGTCAGAAACATGTCCAGACACTCCAATGCAGCAGCAGTTAGGTGAAAGCACTTTTTGTTTCCACTTGAAGGTGAATGGCTGACTTTACAAAAAAGTTTCCCTCTTATTTTTTAGTCCTATACAACACCACCTGTCTCATCAGCAGGACCACTCTAAAGGGATGGGCCTCAAGGCACCTCCGTCCCAAGATTCTCCATGCCTCATTCTTCATCCACGCTGCTAGTAATGTACCATCACTGGCACAGTTACACCTGAACACTCTGGTGCTGCCAAACACCTGGCTTGATTTTCCACTGTCCAAATGAAAAATAAGCATAATCTGCTTTTTGAGGATACAGCAAATGAGGGAGTTCATGACAAATTGTGTTGGTTTATGCAGAATAGTGATAATAAGATACAAATGAGAATTTTTTGCTTAATGAATAATACTAATCACGTTTCAACAAATGCTGTGCCCTTCTAATTAGAGAGAATGCATAAAATCAGCTTAATTTATTTGTGACTAGTTATACATAGTTTAAATATTTACTAGAGATTTACTCTAACGTTTGAAATGATTTTAAACAGTTCTTGCAGTAAAAGCAGACCTAGTAATGTAAAGCAGGTTACAATTCTAACTTCTGCCCTCCCTTTCATTATGCAGCATATGATGTATACCCTTGGTTTTCAAGATGCAAGAGAAAGGATATTATTGATTTACATGCTAATTCTCCAACTGTTACTAATTTTCTTGATTCCTGCTTCCAAAGTTGCACTTCCAACATTCATCACTGTAGTACACTAGAGGGGCTGAGCATCTTTTTCAATAAATTACAGGAACTATGACTAATTATAGTGATATTAACTATGCAAAGTAATGTGTAACTTAAAATGGATACGTTTATCATTTCAAATTATGCTTTTGACTCTTGATGGCCTAATACATGGCTGCTTTTCTTTTTTTTTAATACAGATTATGAACTGTGCTGTATTTTCTAAAAAATTCTGTTTTACAGATCTAGGCAGACTTTGTGAATTTGATGAATGGAAGTAAATCATTTACTTCCCATTCAATGCATAGCAAGTAGAGGACAAGATTAATATAAGGGCAAGTAGGGTCAAATCCTGATTGTTTTAGCAAAGTAAACAGGATTCAGCTTGAACAGTGCCATTAGTATGTCTTTGGCTCACAGGATTTGGCCCATGTATTCTGTGTCTTCCTAATGTTACAGTGCTGATGGTGCAAGTTGCTTGGCTAAAGATACCAGCTCTGCCTAGCAAAAATATCAAGTGTAACTGGCTTTCAACAGAATGCTGAATATGTTGCAAAGGTACTAATGGACACTGCGATTTCATACAAACTTTCCATGGGAGACATTCACTCCTGTTGGAAAAGCTGGCCCAAAGTATTCACAAAAGCAATGTTCTGTGCAACAAACGTCCCCTTTGCCCCACTGGACTGTGACCACTGCACACTACTACAGCCAAGCCTAGACTGCACATGATACAAGACACGCAGGGTAGCCCCAGACTGAACTGGTACAATCACATTGCATGGCACAAGCAGATACCACTTCAGACACAGAAGATTTTGGATGTAGCTCATTGAGTCCCATGGACCTGTACAGGTTAAGTTTGCTCAAGTAATACCTGATTCAATCCATAGCCAGTGCTGGTAGTCCTCCTCCCTAAACTCTTTCAGTGTTCAATGAGACATCAATCAAAAACTTTAGCACTGCACAGCAGAGTAAATCAGGCCGCTACATCATCCAAACGACAACAAACAACATAGGAAGTACCGCCAAGGAACCTAAGGACAAGCACATATACTTACAGAAAACCTGAGACTCTAACACATTAATTTTTGGAGCAAAGTTAGAAAAGGTTTGGAGAAGACTGTGATGATATCATCGCATCTGGAAATCTTATTTCTTGTGGAAGAGAAAGAATTGTCTAGCACTTCTAACTTCTTGTTAATAATGTTTCTGGGCTTCAAGGTCTTTCTTCTTCTCATGTTTGCTGTATTGGGAAGAACTGGGCCTGCTGGCTGTCAGTTTTGTGGCACCGCAGTTTTATTGTCATCTGCACAACCAGTGCCTCTTCTGATCAGTGGAAAATTAATATTTAAATGGTGACCTGGAGGTCACCAATAACATTAAAATATAAATCAACCCTTTTTAATGGCTTTCTCTCGTGACTGAGCTGTTCGTCAGTTGCCTGGGCTGGCTACGTGCTATGACCAATCACTAAAGATAATTTTGGCTCTTAAAAACCATATTGGTGACCAGGAAGGAAATCAGTCTTCCTTCCTCCCACAGGAGGAAACGAAACGCTCTTCCCAGAGGCCTGTAAGGAAGGCCTTTCCCTGTAAAAAACTCCCAGGATGGTTCTTTCCCCTCAGAACTGCTTACTGTATCCCTGTAATTATTGCATTAGCACTGCCTCCTGCTTTGCCCAACCCTACCCCAGGTCACCATGAGGGACAGAACTGTTATTCAGGCTAATCTTGCTTCTGAGGGTATTGCTAGACCCAGTGGAATCGGTGATGTCTATTCTGGTCAGAGAGTCTTCTCTCATTCCCTGTCCCTCATCCTCCATATTCTCTAGCTTATTGTGTAGTCTCAAGACCTGGCCTTGTTTTATCCTTCTGTCTTCTAGGTAGTTTACAGAACCTCTCTCTGCATAATCTATACTTTTCAGCTAGTCCCTAAATGCTGGAACATGTCTACAAGAAGGGCAGAGAATCTGCAAAACGGAACCTTGAAATAGTTTGTCTGCACTAAGCTGTTCTCTTGCAACTCCATATACAGCACAGAGTAGAACCACAGAATAATTTCGGTTGGAAGTGACCACGGAAGGACACCTGGTCCAGCACCCTGCTCAAAGTAAGGCCAGCTAGGAAAGGTTCAGTCAAGTTCTGAATATCTGCAAGGATGGAGGGTTCACAGCCTCTCAAGATAACTTGTTTCACAGTGTGACCATGCTTGTGGTAAAAAAAAAAAAAAAAAAACAAAAAAACAAAAAAACAAAAAAACACTTTTAGCTAATCAGAATTTCCTGCATTCCAGCTTTTGTCTGTTCCCTCTCATCCTGTCACTGTACACCTCTGAGAAGAGTCTGGTTCTGTATTTTCTAGATTCCCCCTTTAGGTAGTTGAAGACAGCAGTAAGATCTCCCCTTAGACCTCTCTTAAGGCTGAACAAAACCAGCTCTCATCCTCTTCTCATATGTAATATGCTCCAGAATATTTCATATATAGTGGTTCTGCTTACCAAACAGAATGTAATGCAAGGAATCTTTGGTAGAAGACAATTTCGGAGACACTATTTAAAATCATAAGTGCAAATCACTTACTAGCATCATTCACAATTTTAAAACACAGCTTATGGCTGTCCTAGTTATGTTCTTATCAATCTCTTCTGGACAAGTATTCTCAAGTCCTTTACCTCACCTAATGTTTTCTAATTCTCCTCTCAAGAAAATTTACTCTCAAGAAGTCATTGAGAGTTCACAATCTAATTAAATGAAAATGCTGTGCGATAAAAATTCATCGCAGATACACCAACCACTCTTTTTAAGCAAACCTCAGAGATTCTCAAATTTGAAAATTCCTGATCAAAATCAAGGCTGATTTAGAAACTCGTCATACAGTGTTTTCAAAACAAGGAATAAGGAGTTTTTGCCCTTGTAACATTTTCTGGAACCCAATACAGTTGATTACCATTATTACTTATAAGCAAATGCAAACCAACATGAAAAAATTGAGAATTTGTCTACAATGCAAAACATTTCACATGGCTGAAACTATGTATGTACTTTGCTTGGGGTCTTCTTCTATTTTGCAGGGAAAAGGTAATAATTTGAAATCTGTAACAACAGAACTATTACCAGTTGTGAAATTCCACACCACTATAAAATTGTCTTCCTCGTTGTAAGCAGGATCTCTATGTTGTGTTTTATGCTTCAAATATATTTCCACAAAAGGAATTTCAGCCTTGGAGATCAGAATATTTTTAATAGGATAGAGGGAGGAGAATGGCTCCAGAAACCATCTTTTGTAAATGCATTACTACTTACAATAACTGAAAAATATTTGATAGATTTGCTACCAGAAGCCATCTACCAAGCGGTGTATAGAGAAAGAAGAAAATTTTAAAACCTACATATCTTTTTTTTTCTTATAAAGTACATGAAAAGAACAAAGTCCACATCTAAAATACCAATGTACTTTGCAATTTCCAAAACATTTTAGAAAGATTACAGATTTTCCCTCCTGCTATTGTATAATATAGTGCATGCTTGCCTTTGCAAGTAACACTGAACAATTAGCCATCTTAGACTGCTGGATTCTGCATAGCACTACGTAGAAAAGAAAACAAAATTTTTTCACCAGATATATAGTCATATTTTCAAATTATAATCCATGATGAAACCTATGTTTTGAGATTCTCCATGAAAAACAGTAGAAAGCAGTCTGCCAGGTCTGCCTTGAAAGTCCTATTAACCTGAGCTACAAAGAAGCCTGAAGTTTAGAGACAGAACCCACAAGTGTTTCTGGCTCTGAGCTCCCCATAAACCCATTTACGGGATTGCTAAGGAGCTTCAAATTTGGAAACCTATGGCACTAAGGAATCTCAAGAGTAAGGTAGTAGAAAACCCAGAAATTCTCTTGATATCAAACCATCTTCACAGATCAAGTTGTTTTCAACAAATTGTGAAAGTCAAATAAAAAGAAAGGAGTCAAATTTTTTGAGCAGTTGCAATTATTAACAGCTTTATCTTAACCAAATGCAGATTCTTATATGTTCTTGTTGTGATATCCACTGAAATCCCACCAACCAATACAAGTACATGGTTTCTACACTAAATGGTGAAGGCATAAATCCTAGCTGACCTAAGCTGGCACTTACAGTTGTGTTTTGACCACATTACTCCTTATTGACTCATTTAGTTCATTGACTAATTAACTTGACTCCAATCAATTCCTGTTTCCTTATCTACTGCTTTTGATTCTGGCTCTAAGATCAGTATGCAGAAAGTCTGATTTCAACTTGCTGATTTAGTATCAAGATTGCAGAGTATCAGTGCAAACATTTTTCCTGGCCTGTGGAATTTCAGCCCCTGGAAAGTCTGCCCCTTTGCTGTAAGATAGGAGGAATGAGATTTGCTTTCCCCTCCTAATTCTTACAGCTTTCTGCCTGCCACAAAAAAAACCAAACCTCATATGTTGCTGTATTATGATTACATGAGGGTTGGTGAAATGCTGTTTCATGCTGTACCCTACTCCTGTATGTCTTTTTAATTTCAGTTGTACTTGATTTAGCTGTAAAATGCAAAGCTTTGGAGATCTATGTATGGATCTGCCCTTGTCTGCTTTAGGAGTCCTAGAATTCTAAATGTTTTTCCACCAACTTTTTTTCCCCTAGTTATTCCCATTTTCCTGCCATCCAGAAGATACAATAAAACAGTAAACATATATACTTGAAAAACAGCTTGAAATCTACTGCCTGCTCTCCTTTCCAATGTACATCAATTTTGTTCTAAATGAGACCACATATCTCCTAAAAAGTCAGACAGGTAGCCATTGTGGAGTGACTGTTTCCGCTCACATTCACCCCTACCACCCAAAACCATGATATTTTCTAATTTTTCTAAACTTTTCTTATCACTGCACTGCTGAGATAGAACTAAGTTTCAGCATTTTCAGGGATATACGAATGCTTAGAGTCTTGCTTCTCTTTCCCCTAATTGTGAATTCCTGTAGATTGTCCATCCAGCATAACTGATTATTCCAAAAAGCACTGAATGATTTCAAGGGTAGCGATGCACAGCACTTACCAATACTTTTATTTTAAGCCTCAGAGATACACAGATTGTTATTTAAAGAGTGCTTCCTGGAAAATTTGTAATGTCCAAATCTCCCACATTGAGAACAGTGAGGTTTCTTGAAAGGGATGAAGAAATATAGCCATTTAAATTGTTCATAATAATTAAAATACTTGTAACTAGCTACTCCTAGAGAAGAAAAATACTACAGTTTCATGGAAGAAATATAAGTTCCTCCTCAGACAGATTTTACATAAGGTTTAAATGAGACATCAGTGACTGACTGAAATATGCTCATGTTTCCTTAGCTTCTCCAGAGAGGATTTCCTCTGATTCTAAATAGGAAGAGCTTAATGCCTTTTACTCAATTGTGTTTCTCAATCTAAAGAAAGTAGGCTCTCTTCCCTGCTGTTTTTCCTTTGATCTGATACTACAAGAAATTCAGTTGCCTGCAAATACTTCGTTAGCCACTACAGCTTAGATTTTCAGAGGTACCGAGTACCAGAGCTCTGGCTTCAGAGGCCAAGGAGTGTGCTAGAGGATCGTATCTATGTACAGCCTGACATCTTCACCAATGACATATTACACTGAAAGGTACCAAATACATCAGCATCATGTCCTGCACACATGAAAATCATCAGTCTCATTTTAAGAAAGTGGATGTGCTAAAGTGCAGAAGTGCCCACCTGCTCGAGCACGGAAATTTCGTTGTGCCAAACAGCGGGACACAAAGAACAGCGCCGGGGCCCAAAGGCCGGGACACAGCGGTGCAGAGGGCGAGCGCAGAACCACCGCGCCGCACTGGATTTCGAGGCAGGGGAAGGTATTAGTTCCATGTCATGCACGTGAGGAACGGCAGTTGCAGTGTGACACTATAAGGAGAAAAAGACAGGGATACAGCCATGTCCTGAGCTCAGCACAGAAGTTTCTGGTGGGAAAATTCTTTGAAAGCCCATGCACTATGTTCCTATGACTTCTCAAGGAAAGGCTTTAGATATTTCAGTGAATAAACTGATCACATCAAATATTACTCTGACTCTTGAAGAAATTTTGCTGAAAGTCAGCTTTCTATAACACTGAAGGGGAAAAAAAAACATTTTTGTTTCAATAAACTGGTCAGATTTCTGCCTCTTTGAATCTCTCTTTGCAATAAAAATTACAAAGAAACATCAAAGAAACCAAAAGTATCCTGGGTCTATAACAGCAGATTTCTAGGACAGCACAGACTGAAGGCTCTCAATGAAAATGCTGCTCTGTGAGGCCAGAGTTCTGCGGGGACTAGTTCACTCTGCGAACACACAAGTAAATGAGCCCAGACAGAGTTGCAGGCTGCCACAAGCAGACCTGTGCTTCCACTGGTATGCTCAAAGTTTATCCCCGCTCTGCTGGGCACAGTGCTGTGGACACGGAATGGAACCTCCCCTATAGCAATCGTCCTCTGCTTGCTGCTCGCTTTTTCAAGCTTATTTTCCCTTTTTCTGAAGCTAATAATTAAGATGGAGAAAAAGGTTCATATCCTATCTACAGCATTCTTCAAATCACTTTTTTTCTTAACGCTTAACTCAGGAGTAAATCTGAACGAACAGAAAACATCTCTTGCTTTCTCAGTGTGCAATTAACATCTTTTAAATTACCATAGCTGTTCCCAAATGGTGAGCACCAGCTCCTGCCCTGTTTTCAGACCTCCTCCTCAGACGGAGTGTTCCTAAAGCCCCTGCTCGGGAGCTGTAAACCCCCAGCGGGTCCAGGGCTGCTCATGCTCGCCCTAGCTGGCAATCTAGCCCAGAACTCCCCTCCTGTGTCGCTTACAATTTCAGCCTAAAATAGGTTAAAACCTTACTGAGGAATGAGTAAATGGTACACCAGCTGAGAGGTACCAAAATAATAGTACAGCATGGATTCCAGGATACCCCAGTCTAGTCGCTTGTGGTCGCTGATCCTATTTAGCAGGGTAATTCCACCTCTGCTAAAATGGCTGGAAGACAAGAGCCGAACTTGTTATAATTCTTTTCTATATTGCTGAGGCCATTTCAGCTCACTGAAATATTCCTTCAGAGAAGTTTTCCTTACTCTTTGGTCAATTTGGCAGTTAATGTGTTTGAGTTCTATGTTCCTGTATCCACTTAAAAATGTGGAAAAAAGCAGGTTCCCCTTGTTTAGGATACAAACTCTGAGTCCACCATTTGAAAAATCTTTCACAATTGCTCTGGCAGATAGTGAAACCATTTCCTGAACAACACTGCTTGCTTTCCAGATTCCTCTTCATGTCAGAAAGGCTATGTTAATTCTGGATCAGTGTTCTTTAATAAAACAGTACAACAGTAAATGCAAAAAATAAGAGTTCTGTGCATAAGGTACTAGATATTAGAATAATGTAACATTCTATCAGTGTTTCCTGCTGTTGTACAGTTACCTTATAAATGTGGGACTTAAATTCCCTTCTATGTCCTGAGCATCTATTATAGTTACAAATTTTACAGTTCTCTAATATTTTTGCAATACATTTTCCTGAATCAGCTGATGACATTTAATGGAATGTTTAAGACACAATATAAAACCATAAATGCTTTTGCTTATTCTGGGGAAAAAATCTGTGCACGTAGATTGGTTTTCAAATTAAAAACTATGTTGGTGTACCCAGCATTTTTGCTTCTGCTATACATATTAAAATACAACTAAATGCCTCTTATGCAATACTGCAGCATAAGTACAAATAACAAGCGTTTGTACTTTACAAGCAAGCTATATGATTAAGGAGCTATTAATGAAGTGAAACAAAACCACAGTGCTAGAATGTAATAGTCCATGAAATTCTTATGGGGAGAAAGGGAATCTGCAGTGAATAAATATTAACCTAAATGCTATAGAAAACATAAAGCAAACAAAAAATGCATTTTTAGAGCCAAAATTTCAGTAAAAACTGCTGACTACTTAAGGAAAGTCTATTTGCATACCACAGGGCTCCATCTGCTGTGGAAAATATAAGCTGCAAGAATGATTTAATATTTAATAGAAGTAGTAGCCATTGTTAATTATAATTTGCACATTTACAAATCAGCACTGATAGCAATACAAATTATGAAATATAAGGGTGTTACGCTGGATACTGGGGAAAATAAGATGACAGACAAAGTTAATGGAGTATCCCTAACAACAGCTCTGTCAGAACACATCAGAGAACTAATCCAGTTACAAAGAGCCTGCAATGGAAAATCTATTTAAAATATTAAAATGCTGTTTGGTAAAAGCTTTTTCATAGTGCATTTTACTTAAACAGTTGCTTATTGCTCATGGGTCATTAGCTGTACACCCAGATGCATTCTGCAAACTGCCATTTGAAGGAACAGTAGAAATTAAATAAGAAATATATTTCTGCAGCATTTTTCTTGAAATCTAGAATCAGCTTACTGCAGACTTTTGATAGAAAAATAGTATCAGCTTCTTCCAAGATATGTGCTGTACTGCTACAATAACTTGATATTTCTTTTTCCTACCAAAGAGTAACATGAAGAACTTAACTCTTCTAAAAAATGTTCCAGCCCTGGAAGGCACTCCAAGTGGATTAAGAGACCAATATGCATGAATAGTCATTCCAATACCATGAGCCTAGTTTTAGTTTAAGACTTTACAGTACTTAGATTCCAACACTGAAGCTATAAATTGACTCTTATTTAGTAAGAAGACAGAAATTACCATTGATTGTTTTCATTAATCTTCTGCTTCACCTCACTTTTCTCACCATCATGTAATATAGATTACAGATAGAAACCATTAATGCACAAATGCTTTAATAGCAACTTTTGCTCACTGAGTCAGTTGCACTGCTACTGCTTTCTGTCTTTCAACACCAGTAAGGCGGTATGTAATACAAACCATGAGGCAAACCTAATCCCATTTAATTCAATAGATAGCTTAGCATTTACATGAAAATATCATCTATAAAATACAAGGCAAGAGCCCACAATATTCCCAGTGTATAGATCCTTGCAGTATGTTTAAGCCAACTGTGCTCTTGTGGTATAGTCAAATCATACCCAGTCTTTGGAAGGAAACACAGTATCTGCCACCTTAGAGTCCAACAGCTTAACAATTCCGTATTATTCCACAACTCTGTTCATGTGTGTTTGAATCTGCATAGAGTCAACCACCCTAGCCTGATCTACCAGTGATCTGCAAGCTTACATATTCTGCTGGACCAAGTCAAAGTCCCACACTTCGGCTGTAGCTTGTTTTTTTCGTGTGTTAGCTTTTCTTTTTTATTTTGTGTCCACATTCACTTCCATTTCAAAGCCGCTCCTCTCTGTTTTCCCTCCCAAATCCCAATGCCCCAGGCCCCAGCAAAGCGCTTTGTAAGTCCTTTATAAAGGACTTTTATGAGGAGTATCATGCAGCAATGAGAGAAGTGAAACCTTTCTCAAACAACAAGATGTTAAAAGATTGGCTGTTCGGTATCTATTCCACAGCTGTCCTGGAAAAGATTTGCATATGCCCCACATGAAGCTTTTTACCACCGAGTCTGTATAAAACAGCTACTCTGCAAGGACTAATGCAAATTATACACACAGAGAGGATCTGAAACTAGGCTAGATACACTAATAGCAATGGTCTGGGTAAACGGAAGCTATTGTTGCAGGGACACAATAATCCAGTTATGACATAACCGTGAGCCTACAATAATCTTTCGGTTCCTTCAATTTTTAGTGAATATGCTTTATTATCTAATCAGAAGAGCTGCATTTAGTCTTCGTCTTGTTACCAACCCCACTAACTGGTTATGTAAATATATGAAGTTAATATCTGTATTACTGGAGTGCTGTAAGACTTGGATATGTTAAACTTAGTGGTATTATTTATATGATTGTCAGTGGTACAGTGTCAGGACCCCTCCAAACTGTGTGATTCTTCAGCATCAAATAAACAACAGTATTTCAATGTTAAAATCATTTTCCCTCTAGCACAGAATCAGTTGCTGCCCCTTTTCACTTCATCACTTCCTTAGCTTATTACTGGCTTTCTATAAAGAAATCATTCTCACATATCCATGCCAGCAAAAAGAGGAAAAATAGATTTTGCTATTTTTGACTCAGAGTCTTTATTTATTGTGGTGCAATCAGAAAGGTGATTATAATACTATGAAAATTAACACCCAGCAATTGCATAATTTACTCAAGGGTCTTTTTTACCATCCTATTGCTTGTGATTCTTGGGGGCTGTGGGGATCACCAGCTCTTTACAAGACATGTAATGATGAGGGAGACAGATGATCCAGAAGATTAGGCAGCCTGTTCTGGGGCAAACACAGCAGCTGCCAAGACTCCTTTTGACCACTGATGTCCTAGTGTATAGCAGTTGAGGGCAATCTCTGCTTTTTGTTAGGCAATAATTCCACTTCACAAAAAAAAAAAAATGTTGCAAGACACAACGCTAATTGCTCTAAGTTTCTCTCTATTGCAAAATACAAAAATCTCTGATTAGCAGAAGAGCTAAGAGATGAAAAATAAAAATAAAATGAGAAAAAGAGACAAAACCAATTCTGTTTTATGAAAACTAGACCAAAATAACATCACTTTCAGATATTTTTATATCCCCTTTGTGTTATGCCATCAGTGCAAAGAGGACATAAAGGCTATCTTAATACATAGCTGGAAATGTCCTGGTCGTCTGAGGCTCCTCTGACCACTGCAAAATCTAGACCGTCTGATCTCAGTGGACAGGTACTGTGCAGAACAGGCCAAAGAAGGAACACAGCAAGAACATGAAATATCCCTCCAGCATGGTTAGTGGAGCAGTTCTTTGGCAGCTGTTACTCTGCTTGGCACTGCTATCTCTATTTATACCAGAGACTGTTTATTCCTTCACGGATCTCTAGGGTCAAGGCATCAGAAAAGTGCAGAAAAATCACCTATGAATCCGTAGTTTTTCCATTTGTGCTAAGTGCTGATCTAGTAAGCACATGAAATTCCATCCTAAAATCACACAGAAGGTCCATTAATGGTTTATCAAACCATCAGCATTTCATACAGGCCGAGTAACAGAGCTGTGTACAAAAAATATTCTGCAGGGGATGGAGAAATAAGAAAATGAAACTTCCTACAGGTTACAAGTACTAGCACAGTCCCTCAGCGGTCATCCTGGCTTGCTGAGCCTGTGCCATTTTAACATCTGCATGCTCATTTATTATACCATTCGCCAAGTCAAACATCCACACGAGTTGTGATTTCCAGAGGCTAAATCACATCTAACTCTCATTTCCACCTTGGAAATCTCTTCTGTAGTAAATATCTTCATCTGGGTCAAATGTACACTTCACAAAACACATCTGACATATTTATGGGTGTTCCTTCAAAATCAGCAAAGCATTTTCACACAATAGACCATAAAGAACCTGCTCTTATTTACTAGACATCGTAATTTCTTGCTCAGAAAACATGAAAATAGAAACAATGTAGTAAATTCCCTTCCCCACTTTGTCTCTTCATAGTGGCACAAAAGGAACAAATGTTTTCAGGGATAGTGCAGATGTTTCCTTTTGCATAATTACTGTACTTGGCCAGGATAATGGCAGGTTGTGTGATGTAAGTACCACTGCTCCCTAGTCCTGTAGTACTGTATGAATTAAAAAGATCAGACTTTCTTGAAAGGTACCTGAGGTCCTACTTCTGGCTAGTACTTTTTGTTATAAGCAGTAAGCAAAGATGCCAAAATGGTAGCGGTTTTTTTGGGGGGGGGAGGGGGGAGGGAGGGAAGAAGGGAGTGGGTGGACAGGGGCACTCAGCACCATGGAAATTCAGAGCAATGTAGCATCTAAAAGAAATTTTTTAAATTTAGATAGTTCCCCTGGGACTAATTGTATTAGGGATCTCTCCAATTCCTGGAGTGTTCCATAGCTGAGAAAATAAAAGAAGTGGCCAAATGATAAGAAGCTAATGCAGAAATTGGACTTCAACAGTGACAGAACTTGACTCACCTGTTGGACCTGAATGCTTCCTACCAGGCTGCTTCAGATTACATCTCAATGGTGTCCTAAAGGTAAAAAACTTCATGACCCTCTCTCAGTGCCAGGCCATCTGGACCTCTGATAACTATATTTTAATAGTCTGTTAGGTAGCAGATATTTGCTCTGAAATTCTTATTTTAAGGTTTCTCCATTTAAATGTTTTTGATCTTCACAAAAGACATCAACAAGAAATTTAAAGCTATGGTACAATAAGGTACTAAGGAAAAATAAAGTTGCATTAATAAAGTTCACAGATTCTTTTAAACTTGCAGTATGTGCAGGAAAGATAGCCAGAGAGCTCTTCATTTCACTGCAGTTTACCAAGGAGGGAGACACAAAGAGGAAAACACTAACACTGAGGACCTACCATTCAGGTAGTACAAAGCAAAAACCCAGCCCTTTTAGAGAGTAGCATACAATGCAAGATTACAAACTTAGACCAAACAACATGACATCCACTGTAGCCTATGTCCCTTGTTCTAAGAATATTTTAAAGCATTCTCATTTATTTAAAAATAAAGCTCTGACTAACAGCAAAATGCTCATGAAAAGCAGGAAGATATCATGTAAGAGCTTAGTGATACCACACAACTCATCAAATAATCAGCTTTGATTGACTTCCAGGAAAGTGAAACGAAAGCCATTATGTTTTATACAGTAAAAGTAGTAGATAGCAACGGTACTGAATAACTGTTAATTGAAAGCATATCCATAACTGCAATGAACTCTAAACACCTACCATCCTTTGGAAACAGGCCAGCTGAAAGAAAGTGAATTGTTAAAACCTAGTGTCCAAAATGTAATCCAAAATCCTAATTCCCCTAAAATCTGACTTAAATCTCTGTATTTGAGCCAAACCTCATTTTCAGCATTTAAGCAAGTATGTAGGTTTCTCTTTTGCTCACCTAGTTATTTAAGGATTTACTTAAATCCTGTTAAAATCAATAAAATTTGGGGTGTGCTTAAAAGCATATTCTTAAGTGCTTTGATTAGAAGACTGCTGATGACTCAAATGAGATCCCAAACCACGACAGACTTGGCTCTTGTGATCCATGTTCCCGGAGGTACTACTGACCCAAACAGTAATTACTATGCTTGATATTTGGCATGTCATCAGCTGTTTACCTAGGATTCCTCATCAAGGCCAGAATTTTGATACAAACTCATGTAGTAACCACAGCTACTACGAGCTGCATTATCCAGCTTAGGGCCTGAGAGTACACAGAACCTCTACAGAAAAAGCTCAGTCAAAGAATCACCTCTAAATTGAAGCCCCATTTGATACAGGCAAAGAACAGACACTGTAACACTGGCCTCATCTAACATGCTGATTAATAATTATGTTTTTTCTAGAAGTGTCTTTTTGTTTCCATGGTTTATTTTTATAACACTGGAACTGTATTTGTTCCAAAGAATAAATGAAAGTGAGGAGCTCTAGTTTATCCAGAGAAAAAGTCCAAAACTACTGTTGGACAACTCACTGAACACTACAGCAATTCTCTTCTTCTGGTGTTATGCTGGCCAGCACCATATCTATTTACAGAAACTAGTGTATGATAGTGATTTTTTGTTTTTATAATATAATCAAGCAAACAAGACAGAATGGACTAGCTTGATTCAGCATTATATTGTTTCATCTTTTGAGTTGTCCTCTAACTTGCAAAAATTACATAAATTATCTCATAAAGTTACTTGACAGGTAATCCTTAACCAGGCACAGATGCATGTGCATGAGTAAAACACAGCAAAAAGGAAGTTATTGAACCGTAGAAAATATAGAATATACAACATCATAAAAATAAAAGTATGGCTACTGAAAGTGTTCCTTTTTATTATTGTCACTGAGTTTCTTCTATATGCTTATTGACACCTCCACCTGTAATACTTACACAACTGTCATACAACTCCAGCCATGACATTCATCCATGTTGTTTACTTGTGGCATCCTTCACTTCTTAATGGGTCTTTTCTCTTTATTTACCTCCAACATAAAAGCATCCTTTCAAGTTTGTTTTTAAAGAGAAAAACAATTTTCCCCAACTGAATCAATTAAACATCTAATATAGGTGGCTAGACTAGTGCTTTAGGCTTTTTATCTAGTCAGGGAACCTTTAGAGGCACAAAAGAGCTCTGAATAACCTCCTTGAAGTTCCACTTACTAAAATGTCACTATGCCCACAAGTCAGTCACTTAACGCTAGACACCTACAGTTAGACCTCTAAACACGTTTGGAGAAGATGGGGAGAGATTTTCAACAGTATTCAGCATTGACCTAACTTTACTCCCATTTAAGTCAACAAGAATTTTACCATCAACTTAAATGGGACCATTTAAGCCAACGCTAAGTGCTTTTGAAAATCCCATCTGTAATCTCCTTTGAAATTGATAGTTAGGAAAACTGGACTGAAAAAAAGTAGCTTTACAATCATTGCTTATTTTAAAATCTATACATCAGCAACGTGTGAACATGATATAGTCTGTGCACATATAAGAATAAATGCACACATACATATAAATGAACTGAATTTCTGTGTTGACAGATTATTTGCCAAGTTAAAGCCAAATGTGATTTGAAATTACCACAATATTACACTGAATAAAGAGGATTTATAATGGAAATACTAAAAGAACCTCTGTAATAGTGATCCTACTAGGCACAGCTATAACAACATATATTTCACCCTTTTCAGTTAGTGCTGTTTTTCTCCTTTTTCTGAATGTTTGAGAACAGTAAGTGAAATGTTAATTTTTTAAAGTCAGAACCATCTAGCTAAACCATCCAAATCATTTTTGTATACAGAGATTTTATTTCTAATCTTTCTCTGCAAGCTGCTTTGTTAAATCCTAATGACAACTTTTATGCATAATGCATAAAATACACTTTACCAATATTTAACACACTTTTATAAACGTAAAACCCCTTTAAAAGTGAGATGACACACTGCAGGGCATGCAGTTGCAGTACACTAGCAAACCACACTTCCTAGATGACTGAAGGCACCTGCTTTGTGCCATTAATTTCTCAACATCCAATACATGTACTTATCTTAGAATAGCTGTGCATCATATTATCTATCTTTTTTATTAATAGACAAGAACATTTTATTGCATGTATAATATGTAAACTGTTCAAGTCTACAATCTTTTTTCTTTTATTCTAGGAATATTTGTATTTCTTAAAGGAACGAGGAGAGAGGAAGATAGCTTCTTATTTTATCACTTTATATTAGCAAATAAATACCTATAAAAATATATCCTAACATGGAATCACTCAAAAATGGATGCTATAAATCTTTCTTATGCAGGAGGCAAAGAAATCAGAATAATAACAATGTATCACTAGCCTATTTCACTGAAATGATTTGTTTTACTCCTTTAATCTTTACCATATCTAAACTGACTATAATAAATGAATAATTACTCAGAATACAGTGGAGTTAATTGAAAATCTGCTTGAAGTATAAAACCAAGAAATCATAACAACAAATACAAGGTTTAGCCAGTGTTTAGGAACTTGTCTTTGTCAATAATTCTTAAGGTTCAGTGTAAATGATACTGTTTACCATCATACATCATCTAACATTACTCTAGAAAGTCATGAATTATTTCAGACTTCCTATGAATATTAATAGTTTTTAGAGTCATGGTGTTTCATCAGCATACACCCAAGTATTAAAGTCTTATGGGGTTTGACTTTTCAAAATGAAACCAATTTAATTCGAGTTTGTTTTATTCTCAAACCCTGATTTCTAAGTCAAGAGAGGGTGTATACTTTCATGCTTGTGAAGTTCAGTCTTCCCTTGAATGTGAAAGGTATGTCACCGCATATAGGAACAGGCTGATTTTCAAAGCCCCCATCTGGACATTCACTTCCTATTGTGTGTCTAAAACAATCAGAATCCTGAGACAAACATGCATTAGAATTTGGATAGGCAAAATTTTCTTGTTGCTTTGTGCTTAAAAAAACAAAAACAGTCTTTCCTTGGAGACTACACATTTGTGTATTAATCACCAGACTCAAATCTGAAATATTGTCTGAATGAAGGATATTGCTAAAAAGATAAACTGTTAATTATCTTGGCCAATTGAAATTTCCTGTTTCATAATCTTTTAAAAACTGTAAGTCCAGAATTTGCAGTGAATCTGGGCAGTATGGATTTTTCTCTCTTGAAAACAAACACATAGTAATAAAGGCTTACAAGAGAGTAAGTGCACTTACCCAGTTCTGTCTCCATTGAACCTGACCTGCAGATTGCTTGTTTCATCCATATAAGTGTTGTCATAAATTTGACTAGGGCTGAGGTTAAAAAGAAACATGGATGTGTACAAGTAGCTTCCATAGAGAATACACAACAGGAAGGAAAGCTTCCGCTCACCTCCCATACACGCTCCTGTGCAACATTGCTGTAGTACTTCATTCGTAACGCAAACCAGAAGCACCAGATTTGAAATTAGGTTACCATAGTAGAGGGCAATATCGCTCTTGGAAAATCACATATGTTCTTAGCAAACTGCAGCGTGTGTACAATTACTGCACGGGAAAGTCACTGTGTTGGCTGTAAAACAGGTTCTCTATAATCAATAAGTCCAGTCATGTAAAAGGAAAGATCACACTTTAAGTGTTGCTATTATAGCACTGTCGTCTCCTACGGCAAACTCACTATTTATGCAGTACTGTTAAACAGTTTAGATATGTATTTACTGTAGAGGCTATAACCAACTCATACTAAAGGCATATGCAACCTTCCATTATTTAACTACAAGTTAAAACAACGAGACAAGACATGGCAGTGCCAAAAGTCCTTGCTGACTGCCGTCGCATGCAGCTGCTGTTCCCTTCCTGAAGGTTTTCTCTTCTTACTGCTCACATTTTCATCATTTCACTCATGGTAGCCTCATGATTTTCAGGAATCATGATTCCTGCTACTGAGCATATTATCATTTGCACACAGTAAATATCTGTTATTAGCATGACAGGTGCCTGGCACATTGACATAAAGCTTCTTTGGAAAATGCTCACTAATATTTGAGAGATTTTGAATAGTCAGAAGGTGCATCCTGGAATGAGAACCAGTGCAGTGTATGTGAACTAACCTGCACTCGGATGGCATTGTGAGAGAGAGGCACGCTGTGCCCAGGACGTCGTGACGGTAGAAGCAGGAAGAAGTTCAAGACTCTCAGGTTCAGATCCACGTTTCTAATGTCTCTTTTGCCTCCAAAACAGATTCTATTTGTTGTTGCTCTGATATGTTTTTTCTATTCCTGCACTCCCTCTCTTAACACCTATCCTCTTCTGTTCAAATCTCTGGTTTCCTCTACAATACCTTTTCTTTCTCTTCCTATTTCTCATGCTTCCACCTCTGAGTCCAGCAGATTTTTTCTACTTTTTTCCATGTTATGCTGGATTATCCAATGGTAAGTTTCTGTGCCTACTGTCACAGTTGTACCTGGTGGTGTAGGGACAGTTCTGTTTAGCATCGCTACAGGCGTGGGGTGCAGTATCTTCACTACAGAAGGAATCTTCAGGGAATGTAAATAGCAAAAAAAGGTCCTACTTAGCTTGTAGAAACAACAGTTTCTCTGATACACATAATAGGAACATATTTAGGATACATTTTCACACCAGGACACACCTGCCAAATTTCAGTCCCCATGGCAGAAAAAGAGCTTTTCAATGAATTGATTGCAAGAATATTCTTCAGGCAGAAAGAGAAATTGTCTCTTCATAATCTGTTACTTGGAAATGACTAAAATGTTCAAGCTTAATCACCAGACATGTTGCGCTTGGGACAGATGCCTGTAATGGAGAACGCCAGGTTAAATTTGTTAGAGTTATAAACTATTAATTTAGCAATAGCAAGAAAAAAAACACTATCAGTGGAATAATTTCTGAACTCTGATGGCTGTGACAAGAAACATGACAAAAGAGTCACACGTATACTTTGTGCTTTTAGTTGGCAACAAGGGACTTAGTGCTTATAACCAGAAAAGAATGAAGATCCTGTGTGGAAGGCCTTGCAATCTACCCTGAATACATAATACAGCGAGAAGAGTATGTCTTGTGCCCTGAATCTAAAAAAGCACAAACTGTGACAGTGTGAGCTAGGGCATCCTGCATGGCTGGAGCTATCATGACTAGCAAGTTTTGTGGAACGGGCAGAGAGGAACATGGAAAGCCCATGCCTGTCATCCATTAGAAACTGCTATTGCCATAGGAAACTGCCTTGTTAATATGATCCCTTGCAGTTTGAACTCCGAGCAGACTGCCTCTTATCTGATGACCGCCTTCTGGCTGATCAACATTTGAAAATGGGAAGATTTTTACTTTAGGGGTTGTTTTTTAATATCTATTTTTTACTGAAAAATAGTAATGAGAGAACTTCTTCAAAGGAGGGACTTGAACAAAGATGTTCTTTTGACATTCACAAAAAAAGGAAATAATATTTAAAACTAGACATTAAGACTGAAAGTGCTCTAAAATTTCCTGAAAAAAAAAAAGGATGAAAATGGAAAGTTAATACCCCTATCTAGAAATGTACACCCCCTCGTCTCTTAGGAGAATAAAAGCAGCACTTCCACTCTAGAGTAAAAGGGGTGTAAGCAGGCATAAAATCTATTCTTCTGAGTTTAGCTTTCTTGACAAGATATAGCATGCCATCAAGAGACTATCTTATTCTATTACAAGAATTTCTGAGGCCTATTAGCAGTCTGTGGAAATGATCCTTAATAAAAAGTCTTCATAAAACAAGGAATTGTCTTGATAAAATTGTTATTGCATGAGTGGACATACAGTATATGTTCATCTCATTGTACATGAGAAAATCATAGATAGGACAATATATGCCTTTTACAAATGGTGCCTTAAATTAGTAAAGAAGGAAAAGATGATCTTTTCTTCTGAAATTATTTTATTTTTCCACAAGGAAGCAGAAATATATCTATCTGAAGAAGGATTATAACAAAGCAGCTGGAACACTGGAACCTCCATAATATATTGCACATTTTAATCATGTTTGATACAACACTCTTTATATGGATATCAATTACGCTAATGACTCTTACATAATACCCTTCGGTGCCTAAGGGATGTGTATTGTCACCTCCTTTTTGTCATAAAAATAGTGAGCAGTTCTATATACACACTGAAGTAGTTTCTTTCATTTTTATATAATGAATGAGTAACACTGTAAAAAAAGACATTTTATCCCATATTAGTTTAGCAAACAGAAGAGATTTCACATATGACAGTGCTAAATATACTCTTAAGCTGCTAATAAAGACAAAGCCTGAGGGGGAAATTCTAATGATGAGCAATGCCAGAAGTTTTTATTTCTGGATCTAAAGTAAAAATGTTTCACTTAGGTATAGTTTTAGTGGCATCACAGAAGAAACCAGGATTTCCAATAATTTTTATCTCTAATAAAATCACTTGAATTAATTTAAATGTCATTATAGCACTGAAGAAATGCTTTTAAAGGAACTGTTATTTTCATAACTTGTCTATGTGCGTTTTATTGAGTAATGAAAACTGAAAGGTTTCATCTGTAAATGATCTACAGTTTCCCAAGTAATTGTCTAGAAAACACTACAGTCTCAGTGGTAGTCCATAGAGAGCTGGCAGGACACAAGACTGTTTTCACTTATCCCATGAAACGCATCAGAGAAGCAGACAAAAGGGGACAACAGCTTCATCCTGGACTTGTTGAATTTTAAAAAAGCATTTTGCTCTCTCTTAGCTGCTACTACTCTAAATGCCTGCAAAAATAAAGTATCCCTTTTCTAAAAGTTCTCCTTCTCCCTAACGCTCACATGCGGGAACGCCACCAGGCAATGACAAAGCTGCTGTGAAGGTGTGGCTGTTGTCTACTCTACTGAACACGATGGTCTCCTTGTTTGCTTGTACTTGTGTCAGCCTGCACCCCTCTGGGATGCCTTCGCTTATACATTGGATTGTAAATTCTTTTGGCCTGGGACTATCCTTTGCAGAATTTATAAAAAGATATCTACAACTAGGGCTTGTAAGCGCTAGTGTAACACAAGTAGGAACAATAAAGATCAAAAGCAGACAGTAAGATTAATATTCCCATTTCCTTTGCCCTCAGACACCTGTAATTCTCCAGGTCGAGCTATGCAGCAATGTAGACAAAGTGTGACCTCATTAACACAAAGTCTGCCCCAACTAACTTACCGTGATGTGTTTTTCCTTGTGAGAACTTTGGCTTCTTTGGTAACCTAAATAATAGCATGACAAATAAATTTATCCCAACTTTTTTTCCTTAAGTTTGGCCGTTTAGGAGATTTTCAATAGGAGAAACTATTTTTCTCTATTCCAAAGTTCAAAGCCTTCTAACAAATTTACTGGTGCTAATTAAATCCTTATGGTACTGTGAGTTGGCAGGAATTCCACTGCGTCTGTGCAAAGGAGAGCCGCCTGGTAGCAGGACAACGCACCAGAATCCTACATAGCGATGTGGTGCCCTGGAGTTTGCTATCCTCCTGCAGTCCTGCCATTTTGAAGATTTTTTTTTAAATCAACCATAAAAAGTAAAAGAACCCATAGCTGAAATACAGCAAAGCAATTTTTATTTGTGCATGTTTTCTTGGTCTTAGTTTTGACCTTCTAAGATAATGCATAAAAATGCGTGTTGGATAGCCTCAGATGATTTTTCATTTGCAATTATTTAACATTGATTTTGATTCAGCTATGAAAGCTGCTGTGCCTTTCCCATTTTCGCCAAAAAAAAGAGTAAAATTGCCAGAATATTTAAATATTAAAAAATGGCTATTGCATATGCATAGCAAGTAACTACCTCTCCAAGATACTTCAGAAAAATTGTATTTAGTAGAGTACTTGTGATAAATTATGTATTTATTGTAACAGGGTCAGAAGCTGTTACAATTTACTGTACTTGGTCAAAAATTCACTTTTATAAAAAGTACTTCGGTGTCTTAATGTACATCTAAATGAGAACTCAGGCGCACAAACCACAGATTTTCATGGGAGGTAAGTTAAAAATCTGAGGTCAAATTCTGCTGTGACTCACAGTGGTGTAAAAAACAAAGCATTGTAACTCTATCAATTTCATGTATTTAGCCTTTTCTTACAGAAAAAGATATTTAAAGATAATTTGGAAAATCTTCCAGAAACAGGCTATACACAGAGCATGTTGTACTGCTGTCATGCTAATGAGTAATGCAGGAGAATAGCTTCTTACACAGCAAATGGACGAAAGGCAGGTGGCAATAAGTGAAATATTGGGTTTGAATCTTAATAGAAGATACAAAGCTGAGTTTAAAAAAATCCCATTATTCATGTGCCTATGTATATATTATGTGAACATAAGATCAGTTCTCAAACTTTTAATTCTTTAACTATTACATAGTTGTTACTTTTTTAGTTTGTCCCATTATTACCAATAGTAGCTACCATAATTCTCTACATTAAGGTTTTCTGGTGGCGTCCATAATAAACTCTAATAATTCCACTGTTAGAGGAAGCTTCCGAGGTGGAAGAAAGAGGAAGTTCTTAAGCCACAGAAGTATCCTTTCTTTGTCCTACTATATTCTGCCTAGGTTTTGCACAGATACAAGCTGTTGGAAATAAAAAGGTTTTTCCTGTCTCTCTCAAGCAGTCGGCAAATTATTCCAGAATGTCAAAACAGTAACCGAACAGTGACATTCTAACCTAAGGCTGGGTCTATGCCCAGTCAGAGAAACTACAACAGCAGCCCGTAACGTGGAACTACCTGGAAACCCCACTGGCAGCCAGCCTTTGTGTGTGTGTGTGTGGGGGGGGGTGGTGGATGGATGGATGGAGGAGAGATAGAAAGATGCCTTGAACCATTTTCCTCTACCCATCTGATCCAGTTTGCAGTTTAAGCAAATCGTGCAGCAAAATAAGCTTTTCCCATCGCTGATGTATGTAGTTTGTCCTAAAGTCCATCATATGTTTCAAGAGCAAAAGTTCAGGTTTCAAATTCTCCTGAGGGTCCACGGTAATTGTGTTAGAGCTGCATGAAACTGTAGAATTGTGTTTCTCTTTTCCTCTTAAGAAAATACTAAAAAGCTGCTGCTATTTCTGAGTGCTACCTATGTTATGCATTGAATGAGACAGAGTCAGTAGAAAAACATAGCGGATGATCATGTAATTAAAGGTTCTGCAATAGTGCATATGCATAAGGAGGCAAAATTGAAGCATCACAAGCAACCCACATTCTGACATTTCCTAATCTACAAATACTTGCCTGCAGCCTCAGTACTGGGGCGTGACCACTCTACTTTCACATTACAGAGGTTACGTAGTCTGTAAGAACAGTGATTGCAGTGCTGTGTAGACACTCATGAGAGCTTAAATTAGCCAGCGCTAATCTTGGTAGCTGTCTTGCTATAGCACTTTGAAACTCAGTGCCTGCTGCAAAATCTTCATGACAGGTAGGGTTAATTGGCCCACATTAAACCTCTTGCTGCTCTGGCAAGACAGCATCAGTACCTGGTTTAAAGTTAGCTTACATCTATGATCTTATACTGTAGTCATTGCTCTGTTGACCACTCCCTGCTGTGCAACTGTAGTCCAGAAATACCCATTTTAATATAGTTCTTTTCCATACAAAATGAATTTACACAACATTTTAAAGTCATTCACATACATATCAAGTCTGCATTTCCTCTTTATCATCATCATATTCTCTCACAGATAACACAGAGCAGTTGTGCATCAAAACCCAGCTTCTATGCACCAATAAAGTAACATTTACAAGCAGAAAATCATTGTGGTTCCTTTCCTAAGAGAGTTTACCTCACACAATTTATCTAATTTCTACATCAGAAATCTTTGTCAGAGAAAGACTGTATCTACTTCCCAACAGTTGAACAGTAGAGAACAATAAATGGCCTCTGCTTAATTTGTATAACCGACTGTTCAATACACGAGCTCAAGGAAAAGCTGATTTTATTTTTCTCTGTTCGATATCATATTTTCCTCAGTTACATTACCCTGTATGTCAGCAGATGCTTTCTGCTGTTTCTTTGGCTAACAAAGAGGACCACCATCCTTGGTGGTAAGACATATGTGAAGTAAAACTGAATGTCTGTCACACAGAGCATATAAGCGATAGCACACGAGAATAGGCAGAAGATACTACAGTGCAGCCTTTTAAACACTATTAGATGTGCGTGTGTACACCTGTGTGCCTGACAAAGAATGACAGAGAGACTAGTTGGTACAAGTCAGCAATCCTAAAAAATACAGATGGAGATGGAAATGAAGAACATTCTTAGAGGGAAGAAAAATACAAAATTAAAAAGCACTGAATTTTTCACTAGTTACCTGGCTGCTAGAAATTTTCCTTTCCTTTTAATAATTTGGACGCCATGTCTTTGTCTAGAGATATAGCTCTACCTCTTCTTCCCTGAATCAGAACAAATGATGTTTAATTTCTGTTAGGACACGCAATCCAGGAAAGACCTAAAGCAAGAACCAAACTTTCATTAATTAGGATTTTTTTAATCAGAATTTATTGCGTACCTGATTTTGATACGTTCTGTCTCATCCCTAGTCTTCTGTTGGTATGGGAGAACAGAGGGAACTAGCTTATGTTTCTCTAAAGTGTATGTATTGAATGAATTCAAGCCTCATTTTCACATTTGTCCATGTTTCACATGTACTCACGTAGCACTGGTAATACCACAGAAACTACACTGACTTTATAGTACTACTCTCACTTCATACTGAAAATGTAGTAGAACTTGTGTGTTACATATGTACTTTGGATTCCTTAGTTGTTTGATCACATTGATGAAGGAATATGCAATCAATCTCCCACTAAGACAGTGAGTGGTATTGGCCATAACTCATTACTCCATCAAAGGATTTGGCATTTCAATCGATGGGAAATGATGTGTGATCATTCTAATTTATTATACATCATTTCCCATCAATCGGTATGCTGAAGCCTTGACATAATAAGTAGTTACAGACACTGTCAATCATTCTTGGTCAGATACCTCCGAATGCCGCCATTTGGTGCACCTTCAGCTATTCATCCAAACTGCAAATATTCACCCAAAACATTCAGCAAGCAGGATTTCACTAGAGGTGCATAAAGCGATGCACAAAAGTGCTTAAAAAGATCTCAAAAGCTTCAAGAACACATGGAACTGAAGAAAAGAGTGTTAGTGCACTTCTAAAAAATGCATAAAATAAGTAAAACCAAGTCTCTAGTAGAACAGTGAGTCCAGCTAGGGAAAGACTGAAAGCTTCAATGTTGCACTGGATTCTAGAGGGCTCATCTGCTAACTTGGTGAGCACATTATTGTAAAAAGGATATAATTTCTGCCTACCTGTGCCAGCACAATTCCTTTTTGACTTCAGTGGAGGTGCATGGTTAGCTAAAGCAAGCCCACAGTTTATCTCTGCCTTACTGCCAAGATTAAAAATCTTGAAATCAACCCTGAGCTTATGACTTTTTTTCATTCTTCATAATTCCTTTTAAGGTTTCCTCTTTACTCCCTAGTGAGCATTGCCGAAAGTACTCCCTCTATTAATCATGCTTTTGAAAATAAGTAGGTATTACTCAGTGCTCTTCTTAATACAATAGCATCTTCTATGATTTTGCAGTGGCTCTCTTAATATCAGTAATGTCCAAAAGGCTACAGACTCCTTCCAGCAGAGTGACAACCACCACAGTCACTATCAAGTTACCTAATAGGCAAAACAAAACATGCTTTTAGTGACAATTTTCTTCTGGACTTATTTCAGGAATTCACTTGACCACTACACCTACTTATTAAGGCCACTGCACCTACAACTTGACCTCTTTTCTGCAAGATCAGTGTGACATTTAATAATTCAGGGTCATTCTTTCACTGGGATGCATTAACCCACCTAGTAAGAGGCATTCTTCCTCCTTAGAAATCACTACTCATTTTTAAATCAATCTTAGAACCTTCTCTTTAGACCTTGATTGTAATTAACCCAGTCGCTGCGTATAGGATACACTGCCAATAAAGGATGGCAAAGTACTCGTGATAGCTAAGAACCAATAAAATGTTATCCAGAAACAGTATCAATAGAACCTTCAAAGTCACAAAATTAACCAGACTTGGATGCTTTAATTCCCATTGAAAGACAGTCAGCATCTTTGCTAAGATAGCAAGCATTCCTGTGATATACGTGTCAGATGTCGACTAGGTGACCCAGCAGGTCAGTTCTAGCTCCACTGCGTGTATTATCCACTTATCCTTAGTCATTCTTCCACACTTCTCTGCTTCTCTCCCCATAACAGAACTTGCACTGCTTCTCTTACACCCCTCGTCATTTTCTCCGTGTCCTTCTTAAAGACACCTTCTTGTCTTACTGTGTGACAAATGTAAAAGCTATTGTACTGAGTTCCATAAAGCAATATCTCATTATTGGTAAGCTGGTTAGAGATAGTCTGTATGAAAATGCTACATAAAAACAATACACTGAATCATCCTTCCTTCAGCTCACCCATCCTTCCAATACTCTTCATTAGATTTGTCAGCTTAAAACAATACACAATAGTGGACAGTTTAATGTGGCCCTGGAATTGACAGGTTTATTTATTCTGTCGCTAGTCTGCTTTCCCTTTCTAGTCCTATTCCCTCCGCCACTGTACGCTCTTCCAATCCGCTTACCAGCCTCCAGCCTGATCTTCCCTGACAATGGCAGCTCCCCGAGAAAGGCAGTCGGAACCCTCTGCTGAAAGTTAACATCCAGAAACATAAATAAAACATTAATAAAATAAGGTCAAGCTAAGTTAATACTTTTTTTTTTTAAATCTCCACATTTTTGCATATATAAATTTTTCGTGAATTTGTGGTGCTTTGTTGTAAGGAGAGAACTACTCCTGAGAGATAGGCAACAGACCTCCTAGACTGTGTGAAGTGAGTTTGCGCTCAAGGAGCAGCCACCAGCCAGACCACTCAGAGGATACGTTGTTGCTGGCAATTCTGAACTTGCAGACACCGGGATTTAGCTTGAAAGAGCATTTTAAGAGTTCTAGTATCTTCTCCTCCAAACAGGGAACATAAATATTACTACATCTAATCAACATATGCAGACTGATATCTGAAATTAGAAATTCAAATACATGCAACAATCTGCTTGCCAACAATCTCCAGACCAAAAATTATTCAGATAAAGTATTTGGTGAATAATTTTGAATAGCAAATTCATTTGAGAGAATCAAAAGCAGCTCGCAGACAATTCACAAATGAAAAAAGTTACACATGTTAAATCATTTATTATGAATTATTTTTTCATCTCTATTCTGCTATTTGTTTTCCATTCCAATCAAAGGGAGGTTCAGAAAGAGAAGGAAAAAGCGGGGGAAAAAAGTGCTTTTCCAATTCTGCATCTTCAGGTAATTCTTGAGTAATTACCTATTTATTGAGAAGGGAAGGAGTTAAACGTTGACCCTTTCAAGGAGAAAAAAGTTCATCCTAGTGAAAAGATTGCATACGAACTTCTAGCCCGGTAAGATTGGAAATGAGACCTACAGCCCTCCCAAACAGAGGTCTTATAATTAACAGACTTTTAACTATAGCTGCATTGCCAGGTGCAAATTTAATAAAAGATTATAAATGATAGATGAACTGTATTTCCAGCAGCTGTTTGTAATCCCAAGCAAAAATTAAGACAGCATTAACGCTGTAAATAGTTATCTATTAATTTAAAGCATTGTGAAACATTGAACATTATTCATTTAGAATACTGTGGTGGAAACCAGGCTAAGAAGCAGTGCTGTAAATAGTTTTAAAACATGCAGTTTTAAGTCAGGCCATGCAAAGTTACCATAGATAGTGCCAGCCTTTCTGCAGCCTGGAATGGGTTGTCCTGGGAGACGGCAGAGCTCCTCGCAGGCACAGCTGAGCGCTACCCAAAACCCAACTGCAGTTAGCAAGTAGTCTCATGAATGCTTAGCAATAATTACTTTTATGTGAAAAGGTTGCAGGATCAAGGGTAGAAATTTTTAGATAAAGCTACAGTAAATAAGGTATTTGTCTCCAAATAGGCCTTGCTCTTCAAACCTCTTTCCCTTCCTTCCCCTCGTTTCTTCCTTAACAAGGTACAGAACAGTTTTCAGGGACACTCAGTCACGACCGTTAGCATTTCTAAAGATGTAAGGTGCTCTAAACAACCGCCCTATGCCCTGTATTACTTTCCAACTAAAACAGAGCTCTCTACTTCTCCTGAAAGAAACCTCCCTTCTAACAAAGTTTCTTTCCCCGCCTTGCTGCTACTCAGTGGTTTAACCCTCCCTCCTTTCCTCCTTGAGCAACAGTTACTGAAATCCCATTTGACTGCTTGCGGTGAGGAATACATGGCTAAAAAGAGAAACAAAAAACAGTGTGTTGAGTAAAAGGTCAACGAGCCTCTATAATAATCATTTAAATAAGACAACTCCACTTTATCCTTGGATCTTAGTCTCTCTTTATACTGAATACACCACACAAGCAATAGATGCTGGTTAATCTTTATATACTGTATGAACACCTTAAAACGTAGCACTTCATATCTCCTTATCACATGTACAGAAAGAAAAATGTACTGTATGAAAAAATATTTTCCTGAGTGCTTTGTGGCCCAAATGAAATTATCATTTCATACTAACCAGAAAAATAATACGCTGCCATTTTGGGAGAAAATGCCACGAGAGACAATGTTATGTGCAAATTAATTTTCCCCTCTTGTACAATGACTACAAGGAACCAAATTTTGACTGGAATTACAGCAGTAAATATCCAGAACAACCCCAATGACTTCATCAGATTGCGGTCCCCTACATTTATATCTGTGTAAACAACAGACCAACTTAGCCCAATCAGGATAAAAAGATATTCAAAAAAAGAGACAGAGGAAGGGGAAAATCACTAATAAAATACAGGAAAGCATTGAGAGGCTGAGATTAATACTATACGATGCTGATAAAATCATTTTCATTAAAACAGAATGGTAAGCTGAGGAGACCTTTCAATGAGACATAGTTTATGAGCTACCTAACCAGTTTATTTACTACCTAAACCAGCTAGATGAGCAATCAGTATAGCTTCCGTGCATATTGCTAGCTACAATAAGAGCAGTCAATATAGAAACCATTTTCTCTAAAATATGGGCTAAGTTTCTGCAACCAGCCAAACAATAAAGATACGCTTGGTCAGTTTGAACCAAGATTCAACCATCATAGAAGAATTTGGCCCCAGCAGGGGAAGCGATTCAGCTCTGGCACTGGTCCTCTCTTGGATAATGTCTGCTCTGCAGCCAGCACTGAACGGAGTGCAAGAGCAGTTGTTTTCTAAACCTGAGAAGAGGCAGGAGCTCAGCTGCAGCAGGCTGGAGTTCAGCCTGGTGACTCAAACCTTGCTGGAGTTCCAGCCATCATTTCAAGCAAGTTTTGAGGAGCAGAGCTAGACTGCTACCAGTGCCTGAGCAAGCCAGTTCAACACAGATTTGAGATGTCCTGATGCTGTGCTCAGCAGTCATCCATGTGATCCCATCTGGCCTATTTATTCTTCTAGGAAGTTGTATGCACTGGAGTCTTTATTCAAACATATTGTCTGCTCCACATAGGACAGAGGCCAAATACCTACTTGGGTATGATGCACAACAGTACTTAGATGCACTGAAATCTTATGCCCTAGAATCTGACTCTCTACTCACTGAAATCAAAAGGAATTATATGTCTACCTATAGCTACTTTGGCAATGTATCAGCCTCAAAATAAGATTAATTACATTTAGATTATTTGAATGTTAAAAAGTGCCATAATATGACTGGAAATTAAAATATTTTGCATGCATTAACCCTTTTGGATATCATACCTTTCCCAGAAATATTCCAATCACAGTCAAACAAGCAGTAGGGCTATAGAGATAAGTACAGCACATACTAAAATGACAAAGGTGAAAAGTCAAAATCGAATCAAACCAGAAACACGGCTGCTATTTGGCAATTTTTACTTAACTTCAGATTTTATATGCTCGAAGTTAGGGATGCCTAGCTCTGGGCTTTTATTTGAAATGTTTTGTTTTAGATGGGTCCATCTTATAAGGCAAGCTATGAATCACACTACAATACTGACAAAGGAAGGGATCTTCTTTGTAGGGTCTCTCTCGTTCTACACTTAAATGCCTGTTATGCTCACTGGATTCCTCCTGTAAACTCAACATCATTTTAGGGAAAGGACAATGGCCTCACCAGCAGCACATGGTATATCTTTAGAGTAGATTATCATTTTCAATTTACCAAGCTTGACTAGGTGTTTGTGATAACACAAACATACAGAGAGATTTAAGGATAGAAAACTGTATCGAGGTTCAAAATTTCAAAAGATGAAGGCAAGGGACTTATCCAAAGTCACACCCATATGTGCCTAGCTTGATAGCTGGAAGTCCAGGCAGAGAGATCTGAAAATCTGTTCCTGAAGTTTATTCCCTACTGAATTCTGAAAAATAAATCATCCCTCTAGAAAAAAATATATAATTAAAATATTACTAATTTTTGACTGTTCCCCACCTTCAGGCACTTAAATTCTGCTTAATATACACAAGTCTGAAAAGTAAAAGACTAAGCATGAATCAGGACTGCATCAATGACATGTATGTATACGCAGCAATAAATGATGTACCAAATTGATGTGCTTTATCTAATAACTATGTCTCCATGTTCTGTAATTTTTGATTTAAATTAGGAGGACTTTAACCCTTACTATCAGTCTGTGGGGTTCTGGTACAATATCCAATAAATGAAAGTAGTGTGTTCCTCATGTTTCAAACATGGCTTGTCTTCTTGATATGAGAATTTTAAAAAAAGTATTAGTTATTCTTCTTTTTAAAATAACAAATCTGCAATCTGTAAGTTTATGAGCATTTTTACCACATGCAGAAGCTGGCATAAGTAAGCAGCAGTCATTTTGATATGACAAATTAGAACGGCACAGAAGGAGCAATTTTGGTGTTTCAAGTTAATAATAGGAAAGACTTGCCCTCTATGATACCTTATGTTAAAAATCCACTTCATAGTCACGTTCAAATAAAGTTCTTATTTAGATCAGAGAGAATAACAACTCAGAAAAAGTTATTCTAACTATGAGACACCCATTTGCACAATACAAGTATGTATTTGTAATACATTCATAAGATTGGTTAAGGCATTAGCGTGTATTACTTCACCTTTCATACAATTTTTTACTTGCAAATAAAATGCATGCATTTTAGGCCAAAGAGAATCAGTTAAGGAGACAACCAAGCCTAGAAAGAAAGCTCCTGGTGCAGAGTTCCACCGTATTAAAATATCCAGCCCATTCCACTTATAACTGGAGTCTTTCAAAAGCAAGGAAATTAATATGCTATCCTTAGCCCCATGTTCCAATGCTTCTCCCCTAGATATAGCAGATTAAAAAAGCATTTGTCTTTACACTGATTTTTCTTTTGTTTTTATACTGCCTTTCTCTTCACTTTTACACAGTCTTTATATTATTTCAATTTAGGGGAAGGGAAACTGGGTTTTGTAAATAACTTTGAAAAGTGCTGCCTGCTCTGGAGAAGACAGAATTTTTCATTATTCTTTTACCTATAAAAAGATTTATGAAATACAGCAGAAAGGAGGATTCAGCCACAAGACAGAGTTGGTTTCCAAACCCTAGAAAACTTTTGAGGTGTTCAAAGCAAGGGTTTTTGTTCAGTCTGTTACAGAATAACGGCCAGCCATGAAATTTAGATCTCCATTTAGATTTGGAAACACTCGCTTCCCACTAAAGTTCGGGGTGTTCTGATCTGTGTTTAGATCCACATCCACTACAAAGGCTACGTTAATTTAATGTGTTATAACAAGAAAAAATCATTCTTGCCACAGACATTAAAAAAAAAAATTCAAAGACCAACCATTCTTCAAAGGAAACAAGGGCCCCATCTGCTGATGTTTAAATGTACTACATTAATACACGCACTACAGTGTTACTGCTGAAAAGAAGGGTATAGAAATGAATCGCAAAAGCAAATCACTCCATTAGCTGTGCTGCATTCTTCTGGCATTTTTTTCATAGGCGGCAAAAGTTCTTGTAGCCCTTTGGATCTATTAATTTCCACTAATGATGGGAGCTTTGCCTGTGAAAAACTGGGAGACTAACCAAGATCCTAAATTTGTTCAGCAATAAAATAAGGGAACTATAGCCAGTCCTTTATATAGCAAAACAAAAGTCTGTCTACATGCGATGAACTATTATAGAAAATACTCAATTATTACTATTTAAATCTCACAAAAAATGCTAAGACTATGAACAACCAAAATGTGGAAAAACACAACTGAGACATTACAGTAGAACTTCAAGATCAATGATGACAGCAGGCATCTGGGAAATGTAAAAGTCAAACTTTTCTAAAGTTTAAAACATCTTGTTAAAGAGTCTAATGGCTGTTTATTGAGAGTGCTTAAAACTAAGCACTGTTTTGTTTACAGAAATCCCATACATAGCAGACTTTACATTGTCTTACAGCAAGAAGTGGCAGGGAGCTTAATGAAGACAAAACAAATATCTTTATGATGGAAAAGAATATTTCAAACACTATATTGATGAAGAGCAGGCAGCTGAATTTACAATCTCACATGACTCCTGCAGTAAAGAAAAAAGAACGTAATTTTGGAAGGACTAAAACATTTCTGTTTTACATGGCTACAACACGGAAGAGGTTCGGTCCGATAGACCTGGAGGAAGCAGGTCCCTCGGCCCCCTGCCCAAGCCTACCAGCACAGGGGACGAAGCTTTGACTAATGCTGAGGACAGCACTGAGAAACCTTACTTCTCTTCGTCTCTCCTGGAGTAACCAGAACTGCAGCCAAAGCCAGCTCAGTGTTTATTTACATGAGCTGTCCTACCCTCCAGAAATGTAACTCTGCTAGGGAGAATTCTGGAATTTGTTTTATCCTACCTAAATAAGCTTTTTTGCCATAAAACCTGTTTCCATGTCAGGTGTTTATCTGGTGCTGCGTCAGGCCAGACAGTCCGTGCTACAGGACAAAATCCCATGAATTATTGACTTCACGAGGAAATAAGAAAAGCATAATATATTTCCAATAAATATTCTAATGCAAAGATCAGAGCTATGCAAATATACTAGACATGCATACAATTTACAAAATTCTTAGGCTTCACTACCAAAAACTTATGAAACTTGAAATGATTTCCAGCTGGGCAGTGGTCAGATAGCAACATGCAAAACATCTTACTGCATGGATAAAAACAATAATTAGAAACTCAGTGTTAGTGAATTCTTCAGTAAGCATGGATGTAACTCACAGGATAAATAATACTGGCTTGACATTTGACTGAATAAATTAAAATTCAAAGTAGTTTGAATAAAGTTCCAACATGTGCTACCAAAGTTCAAAGCATAAAACAAAAATAAAAATAAAACTTTGTCTTCATAGCATAATTAGATTTGTTGTGGTTTGCTGGCATTTGCTTATCACTGTATCTTTAGAAGAGTCCTTTCCATCAGTCTTTGTATTATAAACCTATTTTGTGATGTCCAAGGTCTTGTTATTGAAACGTACTTTAGGCTGAAATATGTTAAATGAGTAATTTGTACAGTGAAATAGCTAGATAACCTGGCCTATCTCAGAACAACATGACGTAAGACAAAACTCCAGTGCCAAGGACATAGCATTTCCTCAAAAAGAGACTTACCATTTACCTTAAGCACTGGCATACCTTTTTTTTTACATATATATATATATAAACTGTGCCTTTTTGGCAGGTTGTTATTTGGCTGATCATTATTACTGATAAAAGAGGATAACAATTAAAAGCTGTCAGAAATCAGCTTGTTCAAAAAGTGCCTGGGATAAATATGAGTATTCTCATTCTTAATTGCAGATAACACAAAGTAACTTTACTCTCCCACATCATTAAAACAGACATCAATCTCCAGGGTGATAATATATGTCAGAAAAAGTAATTATATCTGCATCAGTTATCAGCATGCCAGAAACAAAGCCACTGCAGCTGAATGCTGTCAAAGGTGGACGAAGCTACATGGTCCATGGTGAGCTGGTTGAATTGGTTTCCGCTGCTGGAAGAGAAAGACCTCAACGCTGCTGCCTGCTCACAGCTGTGTGCTGCCTGCCCCGCACTCCTGCCTCCCGCCTCCGGCGCCCGCTTGGGCACTGCACTGAGCTGGGCCAGCTAGCCAAGATCCATGCACTCCTGTTTCTTGCCTCAGGGACTTACTGGACCTGAGCTGATTCAGCTGGCCAAAATAGTGGAAAACTAACCCAAGCAAACAGAGTGCAGAGGTCTCTGCCAGACTGGCCCATGGGATCAAGCTCAGCAAAGTGTTTGACAAGAGCCGGTGTCTGTGCAAGGAGCGGGCAGGACAGCATGGCAAGGAGGTAAAGGGAACAAGAAAGGAACCTCCCCATTTGGCAGTGTCGGCACAGTCGTGATTATAATTCGATCCTGACTTTCTCAGCTGTGCTTCTGCATTTCCCCAGCATTGAGGAACCCATCTGTTTTAAGTAGTGCCCTGATCCACTGATGCTCTGTTTGTCACTCCTTCTCAGGCAAATTCCCGTGTTTGGCTTTTGGGTCTGTACACCTGCCTGGGAATTTCGCAGTATCTCATTCCATGGTAAGACTAACTGGAAACTGGATAGCAATGACTTTAATAAGTACTTATTTCAACCACAATCTCACAATCTAAATAGCTTTTTTAAAAAACAAGAATTCAAGATCATGCCTCCATAAACGCTTCAGTCAAACACTACTACTAAGTCGGAAACCAGGTATATGCTCATGTTAACGTGCGTTGCAGCCTCATTGACTTCAGTGACATGAAATATAACAAAGACCCGTTTCAAATCAGCAGTGTTAAGACCTACTTACATCCCAAGTACCACAGAAGAACCAAGAACTCAAGTGGCCAGCTATTTCAAAGCTTTCCTTGAACAAACGGCAGTATATATTGCCTCCCATTACACACGCACAGCTGCCTTGTAAATCTGAGCTACTTGCGCCGGGATCATGCACTTCCAAAGGTGAATAGCTACTCACAATCTCGATCTAAAAAGATGTCTTTATATTGCATCAAAAGACATCTTTTTTAATTAGTGTGATGATTTCTTATAATTCCTCAGTGTTTTAAACTGACATCAGATTCACCAAGTATTTCCCTTTTTGCTCCTATACACACATATTGTTTTGTATGATGTCTCTCACAGCTGCCACCTTTCTATTTTATTTTGCCTTTAAAAACAGAAAAGTCAGCTAATGTTCTTTGGGGAAGATGTAAAATTGAATGGAAAGGAATACATACTTGGGACAAGCAGAAAATATGGAAGACATAACTCTGCAGAGCTTTTAAAAACAAATCATGATTTTGAAATCATGGTGAAATACTCTACAAACATTTGTAAACAATTTTGGATTCCTATTTATACCAGTTCAACTTTTTTTTAAATTTCTTTTCTATTCCTCTGCCTTTCTCAACCTGTCACGCCACATTTTAGCTTTATGAGGGAAAACACAACATTCCCGAAATCTGATTGGCAGACATAAAGGCTGGCAGGCACGCAGGGTGTCCTTTTGATTTAATAAAGATGACTTATATCTTTTTTTTGAAAGACCAATGAAATAGAATGGAACTCTCCTTTCAAACCTAGTATTTCTGCACCACTGCTTTTGTTTGGAAGAAGCAGCTCTATTTTGGCTGCTTTTGGTCTCTTTTGGAGGCATCTATTGATGCTTACTAACATGTTAATGAATAGCACTGCAGTGGTGAAAGTCCTGGATAGCAGGGTTTTGGGGAGCTTATTAATACTTCCCTTTTATCAGCCAGAGGAGATGCTGTAATGTGACACCTGAGAGTGTGCTGTCTCTGAAGTTCTCCCAGTCACTGCTGGACCACAGAGCAACACGAGGGGCTGAAATGAACATCATCACAAACAGGACTTACACAGACTTTGTAAACACACAAAAAGGAAAAAAGCTGAGACTGAAGTTACAGGATAAAAGGAGTGTTCCCATTACTTTTGTCTTTAGTTAGGATCTTATTCAGAGTCTTCCTGTTTCAAGGATAGTGCACTATTTGCCATAGGCCTAGACCTCATTAAAAAATAAAGATACCCTTTATTTATCAATAGCTCTACAACTACATGTCTTGGGACAAGGAAGGTGCACGGAACATACAGTGCATTTTGGAGCTGTTAAAGTCTAAACAAAAATAACAGCAATACCTAAATATTAAAAAAGAAAAGATATGGACATCAAACCCACAAATAAGGAATACTTACCTTCATTTGGATATGGGTATTGAGCTCCAGACGCTTAGGTGTGCATTCGTATGTGTGATTTCAAAGTCTCACTTATCTTATAAGAACTTCAGGTACAACAAGAAAAAGTATTTTGGTCCTGTATTAACAACTTGGTCCAAATCTTTCCTTTTCCAGAGAACTGTAACTATTGTTTAGATGATGGCTGGGTGGGGGCTCCCTACCACTCAAAAGATATCTCATACGTGCTGGGAAATGACCCTTAAAATTGTTACTGCATTAGATTATAATTATAGCGTATTTAGCTGTGGAATTGCAAGGATACTTTTGTGCCTGTGCTTTTCTTAGTATTCTGGCTTCTTGAAGAGTCAAACAGCATTTTGTTTTCAGTGTTCGGTGATGACTATCAGTGGAGACAGAGGCATGCATGCACAGGCACGCTCTCTCTCTGCTCTTTCACAGAGAATTTACATCTGTTCCTTCTCGCTTTTTGTTCTCTTTCAGACCAAGGCTCTCTGCTCTTCCCATACGGAGAAGCCTAGCAATACAAGTAAGTAGGTCCAGTAACCTAACTATAAGGGAAGTATGCTTGGAGGAAATTGATAGTCTTGCCAACTCTCATTATTTTCCTATGAATCTTGTGATATTTGCTATTTTTCTTAAAGCTCTGACTGCTGAAATCATGTGAACAGATGTGAATCTCAGCTTCCATTAAAAAAGTGTCTAGTTCTCTCAGATCTGAATTAAAACTTGAAAATATGAACCAAATATACACAAAAGGCCTAACAAAACAAAACGTAAAATAAAAAATGTGTGGGGAGGTTAAATTATGTCATAATTTTAATGTAATTTTTAATTTTTTACTCAGTCCTGAACACTTGGATCTGACAAGAACTGCAAGTCAGCTAAAAGCCTCAGATAAAAGCTGGGCACTTGGAAGTAATGAAGAAGGGGAAGAGGGAGGACTTCTCCCACTTAGGACAGGAATCAGCTCCCTTGCAGAGTACCAGGAGTAACAGCACTGAGCAGAGTCTCACTGCCAATTCCATTTTTGCTACCCAAGCCTCACTGTACCTCTCCCCTAAGGGTTGCTACACCCCAAGGTCTAGAGCCTTGAACTATCCAAAGCGCATTTATTCTTTTGTATGTCCAGATACTTGTTTTTGTCCATGGATCCTACAAGAACAGGATGTGGTTACTTCAGAAGGACCAAATATTTCTCTCTGTTCACATAAGTAAAGTTTGGTTGTTATTTTTAATGGCTATAACAAACCCATGCATCATTTGTGAGCTAGTTTGTAATGGAAGTGCCCACAGAAACGCAGAGAGCTGTTCACGTGGGCTATCAGGTACACACAGTCTGGCACTCACAGGGGATATCACTTTCTTGCCATGCAGAATTCTTTTTAAAAGTAATTAATAATATTCCTAACATAAATCAAATTAAAAAAATACAGTAATCCACAAAGCTTTTAGTTTAAGCCCCATAAAGGACATTGTTGAGAGCACACAAATGTTGGAATAATTGATATTTAAGAAAAGAAAGAAATATTTTCTCATAATTACTTTTTAAAATTGATTTTGGACACTGGAAGAACAGAACGATGCCCTTGGACTCTGTGTACAGTGACTCTCAGACCTACGGCCATGATCCTAGACTCTTTGCCAGTAACCTCGAGTCCTCCCCACTTCATTGGAGGTGCAGGAAGCCATCCTGGTCCTCAGCTCCACTTCTCAATGACATTCAGATGACAGAATTCACCCTATCTCACATACAACCTCAGATTTAGTCAGAGACAGGTCATGCTTTCTCCACTCTATTTCAGGGAATCTTCTTAGTCATACAATACATAATTTTTCATGTAAATTCAATAACTACATAGAGGGAGAAAAACTAACAGAAAATATCTTACCAGATGGAGAAAACTGAAACATTACCCTTGTTTCTTTGCCAGCACAGATCCATTCTGACAGGCTGGAAATGATTTATGGTTGGAGTGGGGGGCATGGAGGAAGAGAGTAGGGGGAGAAGGAAACATACTTACGTTAGCAGAGAGATTATTAATTGCTACACAATGTTCAAATCTTTGCATTGTTTTGTATGCAATAAGTTACAGGGCTTACATACACAGTGATGTTTGCGTGCTGATCACTGCATGAGACAAATAAACCTAGAGTACATGATGCGCGTTAGAAATTGCATTCAAACCACTGTAGAAGACATAGTGGTAAAGAAATGATACAACGTGGCAGCTCAAAAGCTGCATTCAAGGAAGACATTACCTTTGAATATATGAATAGGTAAACACTACAGCATGTCCAAGATTAATACTAATCATTACTATTTTAATATATAAAATGTTATGGATATTGCTACCCAGCAGCGATCAGGCAGATATCTAGTCTTCCTAAATTAAAAACAGATATTTTTCTGTACCTAATTGATTTTTACATTACATTAGGCAGCCAAGGCTGCAACCTCCCATGACATAGTATCTAAATAAACATTTATTAAAATATTTTAATTAGAATAAGATGGAAAATATTGTTTCCAATTATGTTTTCAGAAGGAAAAAAATCAGACTTGTTAAGAATTAATGTAAACATAAGTGTAATGTAACATTTAAATGCAATAATTACGCCACATGATTTATACACATTGTGAGCTATTTCTAATGGCAAAACTTTTAAAGAAGACTACTTATACTAATGCATTTATTGCCTCTTGCATCTTACAGCTTTTACCTTTAAAAATAATAAGATAAGCACTCTAAAATGTGAATACTAATTTTACACACTAAGGCATTGAGTAGAAACTCACAGAATTTTTCTTATAGATGCACAAGACTTCACGGTCACTCATAACATTCCCCTGCCAGAGCAGCAGGCTTCCTTGCTCTGAAATGCTGAGATGTTTCATCTGGTCTAGCTTGAAATGTCCCAAGTCCTTGGGCTTCTGATATTCCCTTTGGACTACTAACCAGGCAAAGCTGTCTTATTGCCAGGAATTGTCAGAGTCTCCAAACGACTTCACAAATTTTTTCTGTATACATACATGTACCTACATGCACAGATATTTTGGTTCCTTCTATTCTTTTTTATGGAACAGTGAGTTTCAGATCCTGACACGACTTCGCCCAGAAAGCTTGAGTTAGGCACAGTACACTGGTACAATCTATAGCTTATAGCACTGATAATATAGCTTAGAATACTTGTAAGTTGCCAACCCTTACTGAAATCATACTTCTCTTGATAACATAGTTCCATACACCAGATACATACATGTGAAGGGGAATAACTTTACACCCCGCAAACCTGACAAAACTTTAGTGCGGAGGTGAGCACCGAATCTCCTTCACTCCAGCTAGGAGCTGGCAGCCACACGGCTGCCACTGCAGGCAAGCGAACAGGAGTCTTCTCTGCCATTAGTTTAAGCCAAAACTGAGACAGTGAGCTCTGACCCTTGCAATACCGACCAAGCGAGAGGGACGCCAGATGAACCACGCTAGTCCCCAGGACTTGGTGGAGTTTTTCCTCTATTGTCGTCTAATTTGACTGTAGCTGTAGAATATGCTGTTCCCTCTTTGCATTTTGACGAAGACTTCCCTAATTTCACCAAAAAACCACTTAAACAAATGATTTGAAATCACAGCTAAAGCATGACGCATTCAGTTTTGGTATATTGTCTTACTTGCTGAATAACAAGCTGAAAGTCAAAAATACTGCTGAAAAAAAGTTCTGCACCATACAATATAGATGCTGTAATTTCTTAGCATTTTTCTGACATGAGCTGAGGTAATTCAAACACAGAATGTGTTTAAACTACTTCAGCTGTGATATCGGTGCCACCCCACTGCAAAAATGGTGCCGCCCAGAGGTGGCTAAGGTGAAGAATGACACCCGTTCACTTCGCAGGAGAAGGAACTCGCAGGGAATGACACGTTCTCCTAAAACCGGTGGGCTCATGACGGGGGTGACTGCTGGAGGGAGGCAGACTTTCCGCTCCCGTCCCAGTGCCCGTGCCCAATGAAGCCGTAACAAACATTTTGAGCAAGCTGGTAAATGTTATGGCAGACAGCAGCTGGTCACAGCTGACGAAGAGATTTCCAGGGAAGGGTCCAGAGCAAGGAGCCTGCCAAGGGGGGACGGACTGCAGGTGGCTGCTTGGCAGGACAGGTCTGAGCCTGCCCCATATAAGCAGAGGCTCAAGCAGAGATCGGCAGTGAAAGACCTGCTTTATACCACTTCCAGCAGAGCCGGGCAAACAGGAGGAAGCCTCACCTGCGATGCTGGCCGCGCTGCACCAGCGCTTGCACTGCTCCGCTGTGCTCTGCAGCTCCACAGAGCAGGGGCGCTTGGCTATTTAGGCAGATCCAGATGATCAGATTGAGCCTGAATATTATACTGGGATTGATAAGTGAGAGTGGGAGTGCGACATTTCAGACATCCCTAGGAGTCAAACACATAAACGCAGTACAAGACCTAACTCAGCATGTGAAATTCATTGACTCCAGGGCACACCCTTTAAAAACACAGGTAACTTCTTCCAAGTGACTGTATATAGGCACCTATATTAGACCCAGTGTATGCAGTTTTACTCAAGTGCTTATTACCTTACTCCAAGAGGCTAGCTGCTGCCATTTCCCATAATGTTAGAGTCATCACTGACTTTCAGTCCCTTCCTCTTCCTTCAAATATTTCTGCAAGTCTGCAACTCACCAAATATATAATATCAAATGTATAATATTTCCCATTCACATCTTCTCGCAGACCACTACACTGCCGTCCCGCTGGCACCCTTGCACTCCAGCTCTGCTTTCAACCGCTGCAGCATTATCACACAAAGCAGGGGGCACAACCGCACCGCCTCCATCCTCTCTGCTAGTTGTCTTCAGGACTTGCTCAACAATGGCCAGGCCTTTCTTCTAGGCTCACTTCTAATCTATACCTTACCACAGTCTACCAATACTGAAAGAAGGGCTGGTATCCCCTTTATTCTCTCTTTTCGAAAAAAGAACACCTTAATCCACTATGTTTTCCCCACAGCCAATATTTCAAAACACAAGATGTCTGGAGTTAGTAAATTCATATTTAGTTTCCTAAACAAGTAAGCACATAGATTTTAAGTTCTCAGTAGTCAGCTGTTAGAAAGAACGCTTAACAGCTTAATTTTTTCAACCTTAGTCAAAATGTTTCTCAACCTCATTTTTTCAAATTCATTTTTTTCAAACTTAGTTTTGGCTCTTTCACATATTTCACTTATAGAAATATCACACTTTATTCAGCACAGATTGTTGCTAATATCTTCAGATCATTCTCTGTAACAGATCCCCTATATTCCCTTTGCATCCAATATTACATACATAATCCTGTAAATGTCTTTATAGGAGGAGCGAGTGGGATTCCGGTATTACCATCCAGCATAAAAAAGAAAAAAACCCACACCCTTGACACTTCTGAAGGGCTTTTTAATTATAATTTATTTTAATTAACATTTGCTATTTTATGAATGTTTTACTGTAAGCACATATTCTAGATGTTCTATGCTTAATCTATGACTAAATTCTGTTTGACTCTGTTAATATTCTACATCAGAGGCATCAGAGTCAGAGTCCTTGCAGATTTTAAAGATTAAAACTTTGCTGGGGCTCTCAGATACTAACACTCATTTCCCTCAGTTAGTACTGATGGGCTCGAACATACCCTCTTGTGATGGAACTTGCAGTATGTGGCATTTTTTACATGTCTACTTTTAAGGCAGCTACAAAACAGGAGATACAATGTGGCAGTCACATTATCTTCCTTTTTTAACATAGCAGTAACAAATACTTGGCAATTTACAGCAAAAAAAAAAAATCCTCTATGTTTTCAGGATTGTTATTTTCATATTTACCACACTACTTCTAAGTATTGCTCTGCTAGATAAAGATTTGTGAGCCACTGTGTTTAGTAGTTCCTTTTCAAGTGCATTACACATCTCCTACCAACAACCATGCAGAAGCAAAAGAAGCTCAGAAATAATGAATACACTGTGCAGTGGCACTCTTGCCAGCCATGGGCTTCCCACAACTATACAATTTCCCCAGTGATTGCACTGTCATTATAATAGGTAATCATTAGATTTATCTTTTATATAATTTGTAACATCTTATAGTATTATATGTGCATTTATGTAGCCTCATTACTGCCAGGAGTCCTCTTTAACTGAGATGATAAGTAAATAAAGTAGAAATTATACACCAACAAGAACCTGGAATATGTTGTTTTACTGTATGTCTGAGAGCTCCCTTTAGCAAAGCTAATCTGCGCAGCAGTTACCATTATTTCTACCTCAGTGAGCACTTCCTAATTGCTGTGTTATTGCTTGTGAAGAAAATATATTATTAAAGTCCACAACTTATGACTTGTTGCACATCTATACATGGAAGGAAAAAACCTTTTAGCAGACCCTAATAGGTTTTGAATAGGATGATCAGCTGAGGTTGTTTCTCTCTTGAAGCTCTGTTCATTACCGTTTCATAATGTCAGTGTCTTCTTCTAACAGTCAAGATGCATTTATAATTTATTCAGAAACCCAAAGATATTACTAAACCAAATCTACTTAATTTTCTATGAATCAGCTCAAGCCTATTTTGGTAGCTATTTGTAATGAACAACAATTATAAGCCCAAAGGAATCAGTATTCCTTTTTAGTTGTTAATGTTTTATACCCAATTATTGGTCCATCGCCAGATAATGACCCATGGAGCATTAGAAATGTGTATTAGTATTATCTTTACAAATGCAATAATACTCAGTGGAGGATAAAGTTTTGATGGACTCCTTTCTGTATGCTAGTTAAAGCTCTACATTGTCAGGAAAAAAAAAATCAGTATTAGCACTTAGTTCTGACTGAAGTGCTAAGAACAGGGTTGACCTTCAAAATTCAGCAATATAATCAAAATAACAAAAAGCAACCACTGAAATTAACACAGAAAATAACTTCAGGCTGCTGCTACTTTCAGACTTACGTAGATGCAGAAGGTGTGCAGATATCAGGACTCACTAAAAGCTTTTAGGAAACAGCAGAACACTCTGCATTCTTCCAGTTAAAGTAATAATGATGGGATTTATCTCTTCCTGAGTAATCCAACACTCAAGAAGTCCTGCAAAGATGATCAGCTTCCATCTACTCACAGTCAGACTGCAATATTTTTATTTGTTTTGAACATTGACTACTATTGACTTTTATAGGATATCTGGGGTAAAACATACTAACTATACTACACATCCTGCCAGGGAATAATATAGTGCACTTATCTTAAGATGAAATATTTGTCATTTTTAATTGTCTGAATATAAAATCAAGAGGCTGCTGCATGCATAAAGAAAAAATGAGAAACAGGAGCCATCCATGATCTGGTAACCTAGAGTGGCTTCTACTCAAAATGGAGAGTTTTTGAAGAAAATAAAAACAGAGATGGAAAAAAATTCAAAAAGAACATTGACATGTTGACTGTGTTAATAATGAGCGAGTATCAGGGAACTGATGTTGCTTGCTAAAGATCTCACTTCCTGGATTTGATTCCTGACTAATACACGATTCCCAAGAGACCTGCACCACAACATTCATGAACCTGAGTGGATGCTTTTGTTTTTACTACTGAGACTTCTGAGCACTGTGAAAACTAAAAGCCATTCAAGAATTGACCTTTCATTTCGAGTCTTTTTTTTTTTCCCAAAAAATATATGGTTTGTTTCAATTATTACCCAGATTGAATTAACCACAGAGACAACAGGCCAATATGTTTGTCAGCATTGGACACTGGCAACAGGATGTCCACAGTCAAAAGCAGTTGGAACAAGGCTGTAGACTTTCCAAGTCACCAAAGACCTAGGGGTCCTTTAACAGGCTCTCGCTAAAGCACCTAGGCATCTGAATGCCGTTGCCTACAAAGACAGCTATGATCATGGGTATTTTTAAAAATTCCACTAGATGCATCTACATCTTCAGGAGCTTAAATACCTTTAAAAACTTGCCATAAGGCCCTCAGCAGGTAGCTTCAGCAGCCTCATGTGTTCTCTGGAACAGACACAGACACATACATAATGCTGCCTTTTGATCAGAGCAGTAGCCAATACTCAGAGCCTCATGTATTGTTTTCTCTTTTACAAGGAGAGGTTGATGACAGAGTCAGGTATTTCTTTGATGCAAAGCTGTTTATTTTCAAAGATATGTATGTCCTCTTCCCCTGAACACAGTGGGAAAACAGCACTTGCTCAGTGCAATATGCTTCTTTTTCTAGCCTGTGTTGATGTGCTCCCTTTTAGCTTTCTTTCAGGGCCACGTTACAAGTGTCTTCATTCTCCTGCCACTTCATCCCTCTGCCTCTGCCATACAGGCCATGTCTGGTCTTCCCTCCCTCCACAGCACTGAGATGTCCTCTCCCCCACAAGGATAAATTTCCTACTCTCTGCCTTTGTATCTGGCCCACAGTGAAACTCCTTCCTCCATGAAGCTCAGCTCCTGCCTGGTCTTGGCTTAGCTTAGACTTTCGAGGGTGGCTCATCTATCTTACCACATAGCACTTTAAAGGCATCGTATGTTTATCCTAAACAAATGGCACTTCTTATATGTAGCAGCTTTCATCAACTCCCAACATAACAATACACTGAACAATAGGTAACCTAGGCTTCACATAAAACTTTAGATTGTGTTTCTTTTTAAAGATACTATCATCATCTAAACAGCTTCAAACCTCAACACACTGAAGATTTCACTCTCTGATTCACATTTCAAGGTACATTTTAACTAAAAAGCATTTCAGTAAAAACTCATGCATTAGCATTTCAGAGAATTTAGGACCTGCTGGAACAAATTTTACTCTGAATTGCAAGTCTGTACATTTGAAAAAATTCTCTCTCATTTCTGTAGAAATATTTTTGCAGCCATATAGAAAACAATCAAGAGCAAGCAGAGACATTATCAACCTGGGAGTAGAGCTAAGTCTGCAGTGTCGGTTCTCTTCTCCATTCATCTTCCCTAGGCTGTAGCGAGAAGCTTTGAAGTGTTGGGATTCTCCCTCAGAAATTAATTCACTCATGTTACATAGAAGATACTTACAAAGGAACCATATCTACCCTCCTTCCTCCTAATCAACCCTCTTCTGTGGAAGCAACAGCCAAGTTCCTTGCTACTCAAGCTCCTACTGATGACTTTGTATCCTGCTTAAGGATATTCTGCAGCAGAAAAAGAGACTGCTAGAAAAAGGTTTGTGAACACTGAGACTCATCTTCCCTGCCTCTGGTTTCCCCAAGTGACAGCATGGTGGGAAGGTGCAGTTCATTGCTCAGCTCTGCCTATAAACAGCAGGAATATGTAAATGAAAAATACAAACCCAGCCTGAAGTGCAATTTCATCTATCTAAACATTGATAACATATATATGGGCATAGTTGAGTTTGTATTAAAGTATTGCATGCAATAGTACATGCAATGTAGTTAATAACAGAGACCATAGTGATTTCTCTCAGAAGTGAGTTCACACCTAGTCCAATCACAGCTTGCCACAGTAGGAACCACTGGAAACTCCTCCCTGCATTTTGAATACTGCAATCGGTAAAAGCATCAGGACTAAAGAAATACATAAAACTCTTTTTTTTACCTGAGGTAAAAGCCAAAGCTTGCTACTATAATACCAGATGGAAATAATTAGTCCTTGGGTTTTCAAGTGGTAAAAGCAAATAGGTTCTCGTAAGCACAATTAAAACTATACCACATACTGAATATTGATAGTTACTAGGATTTTAAGCTGTAAGCACAGGTTCCTAACAAAATATTGGTGATTATCACTTCACTCTAATATAGTATATATAACATCAGAAGAGATCATGAGATTCCTTCATCCTTACAAACAGAGATCACCTCTCCCAAGTAGAGACTGCACTTGTCATGCCCTTACGAGACAATATTATGAAGCACCTTAAAAACACCCAGCATCTTTTTTTTTTTACAACCTAAGCTTACTGCATTAAAAAAAGATTCACTTTCATTTCCAAGGCATGTGAATATGATTGTTTTAAAGAACAGAAACAACAATAACACCACCTATCATAACTCTTCCCACTTTAGAGTGTCCTTATCAAAAGTAATTCAGAAAACCCTCTGGCATTAATTGTTGTTATGGTTTTTTTTAAAGGACTGATCTGAACATCAAAGAGAAGCCTTTAAGTATGAAGAAGCATTTTGCTTGATGATGTTTGGGCTCAGCATGAC